>NW_027206428.1:414288-417423 GCF_024711535.1 Dipodomys merriami | reverse complement strand
TAACCCTAACCCTAACCCTAACCCTAACCCTAACCCTAACCCTAACCCTAACCCTAACCCTAACCTAACCCTAACCTAACCCTAACCCTAACCCTAACCCTAACCCTAACCTAACCCTAACCCCTAACCCTAACCCTAACCCTAACCCTAACCCTAACCCTAACCCTAACCCTAACCCTAACCCTAACCCTAACCCTAACCCTAACCCTAACCCTAACCCTAACCCTAACCCTAACCCTAACCCTAACCCTAACCCTAACCCTAACCCTAACCCTAACCCTAACCCTAACCCTAACCCTAACCCTAACCCTAACCCTAACCCTAACCCTAACCCTAACCCTAACCCTAACCTAACCCTAACCCTAACCCTAACCCTAACCCTAACCCTAACCCTAACCCTAACCCTAACCCTAACCCTAACCCTAACCCTAACCCTAACCCTAACCCTAACCCTAACCCTAACCCTAACCCTAACCCTAACCCTAACCCTAACCCTAACCCTAACCCTAACCCTAACCCTAACCCTAACCCTAACCCTAACCCTAACCCTAACCCTAACCCTAACCCTAACCCTAACCCTAACCCTAACCCTAACCCTAACCCTAACCCTAACCCTAACCCTAACCCTAACCCTAACCCTAACCCTAACCCTAACCCTAACCCTAACCCTAACCCTAACCCTAACCCTAACCCTAACCCTAACCCTAACCCTAACCCTAACCCTAACCCTAACCCTAACCCTAACCCTAACCTAACCCTAACCCTAACCCTAACCCTAACCCTAACCCTAACCCTAACCACCTAACCCTAACCCTAACCCTAACCCTAACCCTAACCCTAACCCTAACCCTAACCCTAACCCTAACCCTAACCCTAACCCTAACCCTAACCCTACCCTAACCCTAACCCTAACCCTAACCCTAACCCTAACCCTAACCCTAACCCTAACCCTAACCCTAACCCTAACCCTAACCCTAACCCTAACCCTAACCCTAACCCTAACCCTAACCCTAACCCTAACCCTAACCCTAACCCTAACCCTAACCCTAACCCTAACCCTAACCCTAACCCTAACCTAACCCTAACCCTAACCCTAACCCTAACCCTAACCCTAACCCTAACCCTAACCCTAACCCTAACCCTAACCCTAACCCTAACCCTAACCCTAACCCTAACCCTAACCCTAACCCTAACCCTAACCCTAACCCTAACCCTAACCCTAACCCTAACCCTAACCTAACCCTAACCTAACCCTAACCCTAACCCTAACCCTAACCCTAACCCTAACCCTAACCCTAACCCTAACCCTAACCCTAACCCTAACCCTAACCCTAACCCTAACCCTAACCCTAACCCTAACCCTAACCCTAACCCTAACCCTAACCCTAACCCTAACCCTACCCTAACCCTAACCCTAACCCTAACCCTAACCCTAACCCTAACCCTAACCCTAACCCTAACCCTAACCCTAACCCTAACCCTAACCCTAACCCTAACCCTAACCCTAACCCTAACCCTAACCCTAACCCTAACCCTAACCCTAACCCTAACCCTAACCCTAACCCTAACCTAACCCTAACCCTAACCCTAACCCTAACCCTAACCCTAACCCTAACCCTAACCCTAACCCTAACCCTAACCCTAACCCTAACCCTAACCCTAACCCTAACCCTAACCCTAACCCTAACCCTAACCCTAACCCTAACCCTAACCCTAACCCTAACCCTAACCCTAACCCTAACCCTAACCCTAACCCTAACCCTAACCCTAACCCTAACCCTAACCCCTAACCCTAACCCTAACCCTAACCCTAACCCTAACCCTAACCCTAACCCTAACCCTAACCCTAACCCTAACCCTAACCCTAACCCTAACCCTAACCCTAACCCTAACCCTAACCCTAACCCTAACCCTAACCCTAACCCTAACCCTAACCCTAACCCTAACCCTAACCCTAACCCTAACCCTAACCCTAACCCTAACCCTAACCCTAACCCTAACCCTAACCCTAACCCTAACCCTAACCCTAACCCTAACCCTAACCTAACCCTAACCCTAACCCTAACCCTAACCCTAACCCTAACCCTAACCCTAACCCTAACCCTAACCCTAACCCTAACCTAACCCTAACCCTAACCCTAACCCTAACCCTAACCCTAACCCTAACCCTAACCCTAACCCTAACCCTAACCCTAACCCTAACCCTAACCCTAACCCTAACCCTAACCCTAACCCTAACCCTAACCCTAACCCTAACCCTAACCCTAACCCTAACCCTAACCCTAACCCTAACCCTAACCCTAACCCTAACCCTAACCCCTAACCCTAACCCTAACCCTAACCCTAACCCTAACCCTAACCCTAACCCTAACCCTAACCCTAACCCTAACCCTAACCCTAACCCTAACCCTAACCCTAACCCTAACCCTAACCCTAACCCTAACCCTAACCCTAACCCTAACCCTAACCCTAACCCCTAACCCTAACCCTAACCCTAACCCTAACCTAACCCTAACCCTAACCCTAACCCTAACCCTAACCCTAACCCTAACCCTAACCCTAACCCTAACCCTAACCCTAACCCTAACCCTAACCCTAACCCTAACCCTAACCCTAACCCTAACCCTAACCTAACCCTAACCCTAACCCTAACCCTAACCCTAACCCTAACCCTAACCCTAACCCTAACCCTAACCCTAACCCTAACCCTAACCCTAACCCTAACCCTAACCCTAACCCTAACCCTAACCCTAACCCTAACCCTAACCTAACCTAACCCTAACCCTAACCCTAACCCTAACCCTAACCCTAACCCTAACCCTAACCCTAACCCTAACCCTAACCCTAACCCTAACCCTAACCCTAACCCTAACCCTAACCCTAACCCTAACCCTAACCCTAACCCTAACCCTAACCCTAACCCTAACCCTAACCCTAACCCTAACCTAACCCTAACCCTAACCCTAACCCTAACCCTAACCCTAACCCTAACCCTAACCCTAACCCTAACCCTAACCCTAACCCTAACCCTAACCCTAACCCTAACCCTAACCCTAACCCTAACCCTAACCCTAACCCTAACCCTAACCCTAACCCTAACCCTAACCCTAACCCTAACCCTAACCCTAACCCTAA
>NW_027206428.1:199288-404288 GCF_024711535.1 Dipodomys merriami | reverse complement strand
TATTGTTTTAAGAAATGTTCCTTCTATTCCTATTTTCTCCAGAGCTTTTAGCATGAATGAATGTTGAATTTTATCAAAGGCTTTTTCTGCATCTGTGGCGATAATCATGTGATTCTTGACCTTGGCTCTGTTGATGTGTTGAATTACAATTATTGACTTAAGTATGTTAAACCATCCCTGCATCTCTGGGATGAAGCCTACCTGGTCATAGTGTATGATTTTTATGTGTTTCTGGATTGTGTTAGCTAGAATCTTGTTAAGGATCTTTGCATCTGTGTTCATCAAGGAAATTGGCCTGTAATTCTCCTTTTTGGTTGGGTCTTTGCCTGGTTTGGGGATGAGTGTGATATTGGCTTCGTAGAATGAGTTTGGGATAGCTCCCTCCTTCTCTATTTCTCTGAAGAGCTTGAGGAGTATGGGTATTAGTTCTTATTTAAAGGTCTTATAGAATTCTGCTGTGAATCCATCTGAACCTGGGCTTTTTTTTTGTTGGAAGACTTTTAATAGATTCCTGTATCTCGTTGTAGGATATTGGCTTATTTAATTCATTTACTACTTCTTTGCTCAGTTTGGGGAACTTGTATTTCTCTGAAAATGCATCCATTTCTGCCAGGTTTTCTTCGTTTAGAGAGTATAACTTTTGAAAGTAGTCCGTTAGGATTGTTTGGTTATCTTGGGTATATGTTGTGATTTTTCCTGTGGCATCCCTAATGCTGTTAATATGGGTTTGCTCTCTTCTTTTCTTAATTAGTCTTGCCAACGGTCCATCAATTTTATTTTTTCAAAGAACCAGCTTTTTGTTTATTAACACATATCCTAACACACACCCTAACATGTACAGCGACAAGTACCTTAACATGCACTCTAAACCTTACAAGCACTCTAACATGTCCCTTAACATACTCCAATGCACATCCTAACACATACCCTAACCTTAACTCAAATCCTAAAACTAACATATTCTATACACATACTCTAACATGTACTCTAAATCCTAACATGTTAGGTAAAAAGTACGCTAACACATACTCCAAACCATATGGGTACCCTTACATGCATCTTAATCTAAATCCCAACCCCACCCACACCCTGATACTTACCAGACTTACCTGCATCCTTGGAAGTAGATGGCCATCTGTCATCAAACCTGCTTAAGCTGTGTCCAATTTCCACAGATATACATAGCACACAATACCCACCCATATCCTCACATGTGCATACATGACAGGTGTGTAAACAGAGTGAAAGCAACTCTGAGTAAAACCCCATGACTGCTGAAGACCACTGGACTGACTGGACACACACTGTAAATCTACAGGTCTGGAATCATGAACATCAACAAGGACTTCAAACATGCCTAACTCTAAACCAAATCATAACCCTAAGAGATACCCTAACACGTGTGCTAATCTAACACATACCTTACCAGTAACATATGCCCTACCATGTACTCAAACCCTAACAACTACCTGAACAAGTACTGTAAACCACACAAGTATCCTTACATGCACACTAACATGTACACCTAAATGTACTCCAACACATACTCTAATATGTACTCTAACAGACAGCTTAAACCTAAAACATACCCTAATGTGTACTTTAACACAGAACCCTAACATCTATACTAGCAAATACCCTAATCACTAAGACATACAGTAACAATTACCCAACCACATGCTCTAAACCATACAGGTACCTTTACATGCACCTTAATATGTACCACCGATGTACCTTAATACATACCCTAACATACATACCCTACCACAAACCTTACCACATACTCTAACATGTAACCTAACAAGTAACATAACCCTAACACATACCCTAAACATGTACTCTAATCATTAACAATTATCCCAACTGGTACCCCAACATGAACTGTAACTCTGCAAGGATCCTTACATGTTTCCTAAATTGTACCCTAATAGAAGTCCCTAACATGTACTCTTATCATACATAAACCTTAATATACCCTAACAGGTGTGCTAACCTTAACCAAAACAATAACTCTAACCCACACCCTACCATACAGTCTAATCTGAACCCAAACACATACTCAAAGTATTAACAGCCTAACAAGAACACTAACAGGTACTTTTAAACATACATGTACCCTAATATGAACCCTAGCATGTACTCTAACACTAATGCACCCTAGCAAGTACCCTAACAAGTACTCTAAACCATGCAGATACTCTTACATGTACCCCAAATCCTCATACCCTAATACATGCCTACCCTAATGCATATCATAACATGTTCCAAACACTCAATATACCATAGCAAGTACCCTCATATATACTCTGAACAGGCACATTACCCTAACATATACCCAAAGCCTAACCATATACCCAAACCATAATGTGTGTCTTAAGATGTACCCTAACACTACCATGTGCTCCAAACTTTACATGCACCCTAACAAGTACCCAAACATGTACATTAACATATACTCTAACCCTAAGGCAAACTCTAACAAATAATAAGACATATATATCCTAACCACAACATATATCTTCACTACTACCACGTACTGTACCTAACATGCGCCCTATCAAGTACCTCATACTTACAGAACCATACCAAACACACAGCTTAATCCTAAACTGTACCCTCATACGTGCCCTAACCCCAACATGTAACTTAACCCTAACACATAGCCTCACTCTTCACATATTGAACAAGTACTCTAAACCTAACATGCACTCTAACATGTCCCCTAATGTACCCCAATGCATATCCGAACACGTGCCTTAACCTTAACTCAAATCCTAACATATTCTATAACATATACCCTAACCCTAACACGTATCCTAACACATATCCTAACATGTACTCTAAATCCTAACATATAAGGTAAAAAGTATGCTAACACATCCTCTAAACCATACAGGTACTCTAACATGTACCCTAACACATACCATAACACATTCATGTCCTAACCCTAACATATACTCTAACCACTAACATGTATAATAACAAGTACTCTAACATACTCAGTACCCTAACATGAACCCTAAATATACCCATAACATCAAAAACCCTACAACTTAAATCTAACCTCAATCATACCAACCTTAAAAACAGTAGCCTTAATAACCCTAAACATTAACATCACCCCCGACCAATGACAATCCTATTCCTTTACCCTATTTCTCAACAACCCAAGTGCTTAACCCTATTCCTCCTCTAGCTCTGGGGGATGGGTTAGGGCTGCTGAATGTATTAGGTACACCATTATTGTATGCATTTGAGTTGGCAAATGGCTTCGGGTTAGGCCTAAGATTGGTGAAAGGCTTAGTGTATATATTAAGGGTACAGGTACCCTAAGCAAAACTTGAACCTACCATTAACATAAACAAACAACTCTATACATGAACCCAAACCCAAACCAGACCAATCCTAACAACAGTAGCCCTAGTAACACTAGCCCCTATTGTCACCACCCCAGACTCCTGGCAACCCAAGTTGCTTAACCTAATCCCAACCCCACCCACACCCTGATACTTAACAAACTTACCTGCATCCTTGGAGGTAGATGGCCTTCTTTCATCAAACCTGCTTAAGCTGGGTCCAATTTTCACACAGAGATACATAGCATTCAATCCCCATCCATACCCTCACATGTATACACATGGCAGGTGTGTGAACAGAGTGAAAGCACAGCTGACTGCTCATTCCAGTCTCCAGTCTCCCACAAAGTTGAGCATAGCAGGGCCCACATCATTAAATAGGGTAGGGCAAGGACTCCGAGCAAACCAACCCCACAACGGCTGAGGCCATGGGAGTGGCCTAACATACACTCTAAACCATACAGGTTTGGAATCCTGAACACTAACATGTGCCTCAAACATGCCCTAACTCCAATCATAGCCCTAAGAAATACCCTAACATGTGTGCTAACCCCTACATGTACCTGAACCCTAACATGTACCCAAACCCTAACACATACCTGAACACGTGCAGTAAACCACACATGTACCCTAAGATGAACCCCCCAATATACTCTAACATGTTCCCTAACACATAACCCTAACATGTATCCTAACACATACTCTAACCCTAACATGTACCCTAATTACTAACGTACAGTAACAATTAACCTAACGCAGTCTAAACCATACACGCACCATTACATACACCCAAACAACAATGTGTCTTAACAATACGCTAACATGTACTCCTAATATATACCATAATCCTACCAAACATACCTAAAACCTAAACCATGACATACCTAAACCCTAACACATACCCGACCTCTAACACAAACCTGCTACATACTAAAATTTTACCCTAACCCTAACACATATCATATCATATATTCAAGATACTAACATGTATGGTAACAATTATTCTTACATGAACTTTGAACAAAACAGTTACTCTTACATGTACCCTAGCATGTACCCCAAACACTCTAATGTATACACTAAGATAGAAATTAAAAGATACTCAGACATGTAACCTAAACATAACATGTACCTTAACCACTGTCACGTGCTGTAAACGTTACATATACCCTAAGAAGTACCCTAAATTTATGCCAACACACATCCTAACATGTTGCCTAACCCAAACCATAACTGTAACCCCAACATACTCAAACATGTACTCAAACACACACTCTAAACATGTGCACATATCTTACAACGTAATCTCATGTGTACTTCAAGTCATAAGTGTACAACACATACCGTTTCCTAACATATACTCCAAATGGTAACATATTATCCTAACAAGCACCCTAACACTTATTCAAAACCATGCAAGTACTCTTAAACTCACTCAAACGTGTACCCCAAAGTAACCTAATATAAACCCTAATATATGCCCTATCTTTACCAAGTATTTTAACACTAACAGATTTCACAATAGTACTCTAACACATTAAACATACTCTAGACACTAACATAAATGGTAACAAGTACCCTAACACGTACTCTATAAAGCATACAGGTAACCTTACATGTACCCTGAAATCACTTAATATACTCTAACCCTGACCCTAACATGTATTCTATCAAGTACCTTGACATGTACTGTAAAATATACAAATATCCATACATGTACCCTTACATGACTCAAACATAAGCTAGCATGTACCCTAACAGGTACCCTAACATACCCTAATAAGTACTGTAAACCACACAAGTATCTTTTTATGCACCCTAACATGTATCCCCAATGGTCCATAACACAGCCTAACATGTGCACTAACCCTAAAAGATCCCCTAACACATACCATAGTATCTGCCCTAAGACACACTCTGACCCAAACAAATAGCCTAATGTGTGCCATTACTTTACCATGTATATTAAACCTAACAGATTTCCCAATAGCACTGTAATGCACTAAACATGCTCTGGACCCTAACCCATATGGTAACAAGTACTGAAACATGTACTCTATAAACCGCAAGTGTACCCTGAATGTACCCTAACAAAATATAATCCATACTCTACTAATAAATATGGTAACAAGGACCCTAACATGTACTCTAACCCATAGTTACCCTAACATATACCCTAACTCACACCTTCACACAAAAACTAACCCAAACCTTAATATCCTTACACATACTCTAATCCTAACATGTATATTAACATGTGCCCCAACCACTAACACACACAGTAACAAGTACCCTGACACATACAGGTATACTTACAAGCACCTTAACATGTACCCCAAATGTACCCTAACACTAACCCTAAGCAATACCCTAACACAATATTGACTTATGCCCTGAAACATCATAGCCTGCATAGTTCCCTAACATGTGCTCTTAAGCCTAGGTACCCTTATGAGCACCCTAACATGTACTCGAAATGTAACCCAACACATACCCTAACACGTGCCCGAAAAATAACCAAAACCATAACCTTAACCAATACCCTAACATATGTCCTAATCCATGTCCTAACCCAAACACATACTCAAACACATATCCTAATAAATAACCTAACCACTAATACATGGTCTAAACCATACAGGTAACCTTCATGTACCACAAATGTATAACCTGACACATGACCTAGTGCTGGCTCTAGTCCTAACGTACCTAAACCCTAACATGTGCCGAAAATGTTCCCTAGCATATACCCCATCATACACCCTAACTCTGGCCCATACTCACACCCTAACATATGCCCTAACCTAAATCCACATACAAACATGTACCCTAACACCTTATGTACCTTAAAATGTGCCTCAATCATAAAATGTATGGTAAACATTAACATGTATCCTAACAAGTACCCTAACACGTACTCCAAGTGATCCTTACATGCACCCTAACATGTACCCAACATGCATCCTAACATGTACCCTTACACATACCTAACACGTACCTAACAAGTACCCTAACACGTACTCCAAGTGATCCTTACATGCACCCTAACATGTATCCTTACATGTACCCTAACATGTACCCTTACACATACCTAACCCTAACACATAGCTTAACCCTAACAATCCCAAACACTTACCATAACTGTACCATGTACCCTAATGTATACCCTAACCACTAATATGTACAGAATCAAGTACCCTAACATGTACTTTAAACCATAAAGGTTTATGTACACCCTAACATGTACTCCAAACCTACCCTAAATGCATGCCCTAACATGTACCCTAATGTACCTTAAACCCAAACTCTATCTTAACTTGTTCCCTAACATGTACCCCACCATACACCCTAACTCTGAACCCATACTCACATCTTAACATGTGCCTTATCCCACACTCATACTCATACCCTAAGACATACCCTAAGCCACACAGCAATCTTATGGCCTCACACTAAACCAGCTGCTAACCCAAATCCATAACTGTTTGACTAACACTTTCTACAACTCCCCAAACCTACATTAATCCTTTACTAACAAATTACCTAATCCTCACTTGTTCGATACCCACTATGAAGACTGCTCCATAACATATCCAATATCTAACCCATCCCACAAAGTTCTTCCTTGCACGTTCCCAAACTATAACTCTGAACCTAACTTTAACATGTATTTTAACCCTAACAGATTTCACAATAGCACTCTAATACATTACACATACTCTAGACCCTAACACATATGGTTAAAAATAGCCTAACACATACTCTGTAAACCATACATGTAACCTTACATGTACCCTGAATGTACCCTAGAATTCTCTAACCCCGACCTTAACATATATCCTAACATGTACTCTAACAAGCACTCTAAAAAACTGTAACCCTAACACACATCCAAACATATACTCTAATACAAGCTCTAAACACTTACATGTATCCTACAAGTACTCTAACATGTACTTCAAGTATTACATGTACCCTGAAGCGTGTACAACACAGGTAACCTTACATATACCCCAAATGTATAAGTACCCAAACATGTACTCTATAAACCTAACCTTAGCCTGACCCATTCCATAATCCAAATGTTAATCCCTTCCATAACTCCTAACTTCACCAGATCCCTAACCCATTCTCTAACTAATCCATTATCATATGGTAACATTGACCCTAACACTAACTTAGCTCTTCATACAAACCTGCTCTGTTTGGCTAATTGAAAACCCAGCACCTGATCTAACCTAGTTCTGATCCATAACAAAAAATTTAATTCTAACTTCCACGCTGAGGAGCCCTAAAACACCCAAACTTAACCCTGCCCTTAGCATCAACAACCCTACACCTATAACCAATTCCTCAACAATTCTTTCATAACCTTATGCCTCTCATAGCTTTGGGAATTTGGTCAAAGCTCCTGAATGTGTTAGGTACACACTTTGTGAATGGATCTGAGTTAGCTCACAGCACAGGACAGAGGGCAGGGTTGGGACCTAAAGTCATCAAAGTTGTTCTGACAAGTAACAACTTACAAGCAGGAAGGAGTAGGCCTCCCTTCCTCACAAATGCCTTCACCCCTTCTCCAGGTAACATAAGCACAGATGAAAGCACGGTAGAGATGAGGATGCAGACCTAAGTTGGGTCTCAGTCTGCCAAAGCATACATTGAGTTGTAGACTAAGATTCTACATGCATAATTCAAAGTGTGTGAACTCTCCCCAGCTTCTCCTGACACTCAGTACATTTGCTCCTCACAGTGCCTACAGGCAGAGGCAGGCAACCAGCAACAAAGGATAGGCATCCAGGAGCCCTGTCACAGACAAGGGGGACCTGGTATGTCTGACAAGGAAAAGAAAAAGGCTAGGTTATGCCTTCTGCTTCCCTCAAAAAATCCTTATCAGAATGTGGACATGACTCCAGTCTACAGAAACTGACTGGCTTCTAATGCATAAAATGGAGAGCTTAGTGTTGAGATGTTGCCCTAGCCTGTGAAGAGCCCTAAACATAGTATCACCAGAATTCAGCAAAGCAAATTGAAATACCTTGGAATGCCTGACAAAATGTCTGTAAGGTGGGCTGGGAAGGTGGCTCAGTGGTAGAGCGCATGCCTTGCATGCCAGAGGCCCTGGGTTCAATTCCTCAGCACCACATAAGCAAAAAGAAAAAGCCGGAAGTGGTGCTGTGGCTCAAGTGGTAGAGCGCTAGCCTTGAGCTGAAGAGCTGAGGGACAGCGCCCAGGCCCAGAGTTCAGGCCCCATGACCGGACCCAAAAAAAAAAAAAAAAAAATGTCTGTAAGGTGTATGTAATGAAAACAAACGTGTCACACATCCTCTCACCCCCTAACCACCATACCTTATGCAGGACATAGCTGAAAGCTCAATAAAGACTTGGTGCCATGGATACAGGCCTGGGATGAGCCTAATGTGGTCAAATTTGTTCTGACAGGTATCAACTTACCAAGCAGGAAGGGAGAGGCTTCACCTCGTTCTCCAGGCCCAAGTGTAGACATGAAAGTATAGGTGAAGACTTGATGCAGACTCCGAGAAATGCCAGCGGCAAGAGCAAGTTCTGATGGGATCCGATCCGTCCAGACCATCCCACATTAGTCTATACACCATGAACCTATATTCGTGATTCCAAGTTTCCAGGATCTCCCCATTTTATCCAGACACTCTGCGTGTTTTCTTCTCAAAATGCCTATAGTCAGAGAAAGACAACATGCATCAAAGTCTGAAAATCATGGAAAACAGCTCCGGACGCCTGGCTTGGGGCCTAAACGCACCGAAGTCACCTCAGGAAGTGCACAAATGACACACCTGGAGAGGCAGGCCGCACTCATCACCCTTCCACAGACACCCTCACCCAGGTCTGGGCCTAGACAGCTCCGGACGCCTGGCTCAGTCACCTCAGGAAGTGCACAAATGACACACCAGGAGAGGCAGGCCGCACTGCTCCACCCTGTGCCCCACCAGCACCACCCCAGGCCCCGTCCGCACCTGGCTGGAGGCCGCTCGTCCTCCGCAGTCGCCTCACGGTCCGCTCAGCTCCGCTCGTCCTCCGCAGCCGCCTCACAGTCTGCTCAGGCCCCGCGTCCCGCCTTCTCCACAGACAAGCTGACCGCGCAGAGCCCGCGTCCTCCAGGCGCTTCCCCCGTAGAAAAGCCGCTGGCGCCTGACAGGACCGGGTCGGAAGCCCAGCCCGCCACAAGACCACAGCGCGCCCGCCCAGCTCCGCAGGCCCGCATGCCACCGCGCGCGCTCGGAGGAAGGAGCTGCCCGCGGGTCTGCCGCCTCAGAAAGAACCGGCCCAGACTAGTCCAGCCCTCCGGCCCGCCCCCGCCCCGCTCACTTCTTCTCTCCTGCCCCGCCCCTCACGCGCTCTGCCCCACAAGCCCCGCCCATACCTGCTCACTCCCAATCTAGTTCTGCCCTTCCCATGCTCTGTCCCCCGAAGTCCCGCCCCTGGACCACTCACTTCCTCTCTCTAGTCCCGCCCCTCCCCCCTCCCACACAAGCTCCGCCCCGCTCCCCACAGGCCCCGCCCTGCTCCTGCAAAGCGCCGCTCTAGCTCCATCCAGCTCCCCACAGCCCCCGCCTTGTCAGGCAGAGCCCCGCAGGCCCCGCCCTGCTCCTGCAAAGCGCCGCTGGCTCTGTCCAGCTCCCCACAGACCTCACCTGGTCCGGCAGAGCCCCGCAGGCCCCGCCCTGCTCCTGCAAAGCGCCGCTGGCTCCGCCCTGCTCCTGCAAAGCGCCGCTAGCTCCATCCAGCTCCCCACAGCCCCCGCCTTGTCAGGCAGAGCCCCGCAGGCCCCGCCCTGCTCCTGCAAAGCGCCGCTGGCTCCACTCCACTCCCCACAGGCCCCGCCTGGTCCGGCAAAGCCCAGCAGGCCCCGCCCTGATTCCGGCCCCGCCCTGGCCCTGCACAGCCGGAAGACCCCGCCCCGCAGGCCCCGCCCTGGTCCCCGCAGAGGCCCCGCCCACCCTGCGCCTAGAGGCGACCCAGCAGCAGGCAGCCAACCAATGGTGGCGGGCCAGCGCTGCAGGATGTGCTGGTGGTGGTCATGGGAGTCCGCAGCCGCGGGGTCCGCGGCCAATCTCGGAGGAGGAGTGGCAGAGGGGGAGGAGGCGGGGTTAAAGCCAGCGCCCGTGGGCGGGGCCAGCAGGGTGGGCTGAGGGGCGGGGCCGGGATTTCCCGCCAAGGTGGTGGTGCTTGTGAGGCTTGGAGGCGCAGGGTGTGGCACGCGGGCAGGGCCTGGATTTCCTGTGGGGCGGGGCCGGGAAGGGGAGGGGCTGAGGGGCGGGGGCAGGGCTTGCGGAGAGGGGCGGGGCTAGGAGTTCCCGGGCGCGGTGGCCCGGGCAGTGCAGCGGCAGTGGCGGGAAGTCAGAGGCGCCAGGGCCCACGGGCGGAGCGCTGGACAGGCCGGCACCGCCTGCTTTCAAGACCCTACAGGAAAAAAGAAAAGCACAAATAAGTCCCGAACCCGCGTGATCCGACCCCGTACTGGAACTCAGCACACCCGTGCGAGGGGGGGGAGGAGTGCAGGGGTGAGGGGAGGGGTACTGGGGTCAGGAGGAGGGCTCAGGTGGAGGAGGGCTCAGGTGGAGGAGGGCTCAGGTGGAGGAGGGATCAGGTGGAGGGAGGTCAGGTGGAGGAGGGATCAGCTGGAGGGAGGTCAGGTGAAGGGAGGTCAGGTGGAGGGAGGTCAGGTGGAGGGAGGTCAGGTGGAGGAGGGTCAGGTGAAGGGAGGTCAGGTGGAGGGAGGTCAGGTGGAGGGAGGTCAGGTGGAGGAGGGTCAGGTGAAGGGAGGTCAGGTGGAGGGAGGTCAGGTGGAGGGAGGTCAGGTGGAGGAGGGTCAGGTGAAGGGAGGTCAGGTGGAGGGAGGTCAGGTGGAGGAGGAGTCAGATGGAGGAGGAGTCAGATGGAGGAGGAGTCAGATGGAGGAGGGATCAGGTGGAGGGGGTCAGGTGGAGGGAGGTTAGGTGGAGGACAGATCAGGTGGAGGAGGGCTCAGGTGGAGGGGTCAGGAGGAGGGGTCAGGAGATAGGGGTCAGGTGGACAGGGGATGGTAGAAGAGGGCAGGATCCCCTCCTCTGAGCCCAGGGGCATTTAGGGACAGGGATGAGTGGCCGTGGGGTGGTCAGAACTTGAAGACAAGGGACCGGGCAGGGGCTGAGATCAAAGGCGGCAGCAGAGATGTCTCCTAGACTTAGGGGACAGGGTCTCCTGGGGTTCAGGTCTCCTAGACCTGAGGGTCAAGGTCTCCTGGGGTCAGGGTCTCCTAGAGGACAGGGTCTCCTGGGGGACAGAGTCTCCTCGGCCTGGGGTCAGGGTCTCCTGGAGGTCAAGGTCTTTCTGGGGTTTCATTAATGTTCCTGGGTCATCTTCAGCGGCCTGAGGTCTGGAGTCAGTGTCTGCCCAAAGAGCAGCAGAGGCTGAGAGTGGGTACAGCAGGTGGCTGGCATGTGGCATGTGCTGGGGACCCAACCCTGTGCCTCAGGCTGCCCAGGATTCCTCCCAGGTGACAGCTGCTGGGTATGTGGGGGGGAGGTGCTAAGTATCCCCATGGAGGGTCTGACTGCTGAGTGTCCCTGTGGTGGCTGAGTGTCCCCACAGTGGGCCTGAGTGCTGAGTGTCCCTGTGGTGGCTGAGTGTCCCCACAGCAGGCCTGAGTGCTGAGTGTCCCTGTGGTGGCTGAGTGCTGAGCGTCCCCACTGCGGGCCTGAGTGCTGTGTCCCTGTGGTGGCTGAGTGTCCCCACAGTGAGCCTGAGTGCTGAGTGTCCCTGTGGTGGCTGAGTGCTGAGCATCCCCACAGTGAGCCTGAGTGCTGAGCATCCCCACAGTGAGCCTGAGTGCTGAGTGTCCCTGTGGTGGCTGAGTGCTGAGTGTCCCCACAGTGAGCCTGCATGCTGAGTGTCCCTGTGGTGGCTGAGTGCTGAGTGTCCCCACAGTGAGCCTGCATGCTGAGTGTCCCTGTGGTGGCTGAGTGCTGAGTGTCCCCACAGTGGGCCCGAGTGCTGAGTGTCCCTGTGGTGGCTGAGTGCTGAGTGTCCCCACAGTGAGCCTGCATGCTGAGTGTCCCTGTGGTGGCTGAGTGCTGAGTGTCCCCACAGTGGGCCTGAGTGCTGAGTGTCCCTGTGGTGGCTGAGTGCTGAGTGTCCCTGTGGTGGCTGAGTGTCCCCACGGCAGGCCTGAGTGCTGAGTGTCCCTGTGGTGGCTGAGTGCTGAGTGTCCCCACAGTGGGCCTGAGTGCTGAGTGTCCCTGTGGTGGCTGAGCGTCCCCACAGTGAGCCTGCATGCTGAGCGTTCCTGTGGTGGCTGAGTGTCCCCACGGCAGGCCTGAGTGCTGAGGCACCCTTACCACACCCAAACACCAACGTCTTTCGTAATGCATACCCTAACATGTACCCTTAATATATACCACAACACATCCCTAAACCATAACACATACCCTAACTGTAACACAAACCCTGCCACATACTATAAATTTTACCTTACCC
Source organism: Dipodomys merriami (assembly GCF_024711535.1). Taxonomy (NCBI): domain Eukaryota; kingdom Metazoa; phylum Chordata; class Mammalia; order Rodentia; family Heteromyidae; genus Dipodomys; species Dipodomys merriami. The sequence goes on along the minus strand of NW_027206428.1, from coordinate 391,440 downwards.
TAATACATACCATAACATACACTCTAAACACTAACATGTATCATAGCAGTAACTGTTATGTGAACTTTGAACCATACAGTTACTCTTACATATACCCTAGCATGTACCCCAAACACTCTAATGTATACACTAACCGAAGATAAAAATTAAAAGATACGCTAACATTTACCCTAGACATAACATGTACCCTAACCCTATCATATACTGTAGACCTTACATATACCCTAACAAGTACCCAAAATTATGCCAACGCACATCCTAACATGTTGCCTAACCGAAATCATAACCATAACCCTGAGACATGCCCAAACATGTTCCCTATATCTAACACATTAATGTGTCTCCTAACAAGTACTCTATCATGTACTATAAGTCATACATGTAACAGTATATGTACCCTAACATGTGCCAAACATACCATGTATCCTAGTATGTACCCAAAACACTTATTCATATCCTAACAAGTACTCTAGCACATACTCAAAACCATACAGGAACCCTTACATGCACAATAACATGTAGCCCAGAGTAAACTAATATACACCATAATATGTGTCCTAGCTTTAACATGTATCTTAACCATAACAGATTTCCCAATAGTATTTTCACTCTAACACACCAAACATGCTTTAGACACTAACACATATGGTAACAAGAACCCTAACATATACTCTATAACTCATACAGGTAACCCTTACATGTACCCTGAATGTACCCTAACATACTCTAACCAAAACCTTAATCCTGACCTTAACATATACCCTAACATGTACCCTAGCCACTAACACATGCTCTAACAAGCATCCTAACCCATACTCTAATAAATACATGTGCCCATACATGTACTCTAACATGTACCTCCAACATACCCTAACATGTTCCTTAACCCTAAGATATACCCTAATATACACCCTAATATTCCCTAACAAATATTTTAATCTAAACAGGTACCCCAATGGGTACCGCCAATGTACCATAGCACATATCCTAACATGTGCCCTAACCCTAACAGTAACCATAACCCTACCCCAATTAAGTACCCTAACACTAACACATTCTGTAACATACCCTAATGTGTGCTCTAACCCTAACCCAGACCATAACACCAACAAATCCCTTATCAATTATCCTAACTCTAACATATACCCTAACATGTACCCCAACACATATCCTAACACATACCCCAATACATAACAGATATATTAACAAAATGTACTGTAAACCATAGTTACCCTTACATGTACCCTAACTCATACCTTAACACAAAAACTAACCCAAACCTTAATACCCTGACACATGCCCTAAGGCAAACGCCAACATGTATACTAACGTGTACCTTAACCACTAATACATACGATAACAAATACTGTTACACATACAGATACCCTCACATGCACCCTAATATGTACCCAAATGAACCTTAACACTAACAAACTCCAACCCTAAGTAATACCGTAATACATGCCCTAACCGTAACGCATACCCTAGCCATGTACCCTAATCCTAACACATCATCTAAACCCATATCCTAATTAGTTCCCTAGAACATACTCAAAACCATGCAGGTACCCTTACAAGCACTCTAACCCCAAATGTAATCTAACATATTCCCTAACACATGTGTTAACTTTAACAAAACCATAAACCTTATACCCTGGAACATGTCCTAAACCTAACACATACCCCATCATATATCCTAACATGAACCATTAACATTAGCACATATCTTGATATGTAGCCTAACTATGAACACATACTCTAAATGATACATGTGCCTAACATGTACTCCAAATGTATGGCATAACAGTAGCCTATAACTTGCCGTGATCCTAACATGTATCCTGACATGTTCTCTAACATATATACATATCCTATCTCTGGCCCATACTAACTCCCTAATTTGTAACCTAACCATAACCCATACCTTGACATGTACCATAACTAACACATATCTTACCATGTACCTTAAAATGTGCTCTAACCTCAAAATATTATTTCAACATTAACATGTATCCTAACAAGCACCCTAACAGTACTCAAAACCACCCTAACATGTACCCCAAATGCACCCTAACAAATATCTAACATGCCTTAGCCCTAACAGGTACCTTAAGCCTGTCATTTCCTACACTAACATGTACTCTAAATCATAGCAATACCATTACATGCCCTGTAACATGTACCCCAAACCTACCCCAATACATGCCCTAACATGTGTGCCAAAACCTAACATCCTAACATGCACCTTAAACCCAAACACTATCTTAATGTGTTCCCTAACATGTACCCCACCATACATCCTAACTCTGACCCATACTCACATCCTAGCATGTGCCCTAACCCAACTCATACCCTAATATGTACCCCAAGCTACTCACCAATCTTATGTCTCACTCTAAACCATCTACTAACCCCAACCCATACATAACTGCACAACTAACACTTTCTGCAATCCTACCCTAACAAGTTCACTAATCGTCACCTGTTCCATAATCAACTTTGAAGACTACTCCATATCCATACCATATCCATAACCCCAACCCATCCCACAGAGTTCTTCCTCACACATTCCCTAACCCTAAACCTTTCCTGGACCCTTACTCTAACATTTCCTCAAGTGCATCCCCAACATCACCCTTTGTCTACCATATTCCCTACACCCTTTCCTGACCTTAAGCCTGACCTATTCCATAATCCAAATGCTAGCCCTAACCTCACCAGATCGATAACTTTAACCCATAATCCTAACACTGACAATGACCCTGACTCTGACCCTAACCCACAACCCTAACCCATACCCTAGCACATGCTCCAATATGTACCCTATCAGTTATCCTAACACATACCTTTACTCTAAAACCCTAAACTGTAACACATACCCTAATAAGTACCATAACAAATATAGTAAACAGTGTCACATTCTATCAAGTACCCTAACAAGTACTGTAAACCATACAGGTACATTTACATACACCCTATGATCTACCTCGAATTCACTTTAACACACACCCTAACACTTGCCCTTAACCCAAACTATAACCCTAATATACACTATAGCATATACCTTAACCCTAAAAATACCCAAACTCTAACACAAACCCTGACATATACCATAAACTTCATCCTAACTCAAACACATGCCATAACATATACTCTAAACACTAAAATGTGTGGTAACAACTTCTCTTACATGCACTCTAATACATGCCCAAACATACCCTAATACATAACCTTAACCCTAAGCCAAACCCTAACAAATACTCTAACATATACCCTACTGATTAACACAGACCCTAACCATTATCATGTACTGTAAAGCTTACATATACCCTAACAAGTACCCTAAACTTATCCCAACATACTTCCTAACATATTGCCTAACCCAAACCATAACTGTAACCTTAACACATACCCAAACACATACTCTAACACACACTCTAAACATTTACATGTATCCTAACAAGTACTCTAACATGTACTTCAAGTCATACATGTATCCAAACATGTGACAAAACATACCCTGTTTGCTAACATGTACTCTAAACACTAACTCATACCCTAACAAGGACCCTAACACTTATTCAAAACCATGCAAATACCCTTAAATACACTCAAACTTGTACCCAAAAGTAACCCAATATACACCCTAATATGTGCCCTGACTTTAACATGTCTTTTAACCCTAAAAGATTTCCCAATAGTACTCTAACACATTAAACATACTCTAGACACACATACTCTAACAAATACCCTAACACATACTCTATAAAGCATACAGGTAATCTTACACCCTGAATGTACCTAACATACTCTAACTCTGACCTTTACATATACCCCAATACCTTGACACGTACTCTATAACAAGTACCAATTCACATATTCTATAAACTGTACGTGTACTCTGAATGTACCCTAACAAACTGTAACTTAACATGTACCCTAAACGTAGCACATCCCCTAATAAATACTCTAAATTCTAATACATTGTCTAAACCATACAGGTAACCTTATGTGTACTCCAAATGTGTAACCTGACACAGGCCCTAGTCCTGACACATATATGTACCCTAAAATATTCCCTAACATATACCCCATCACACACCCTAACTCTGGCCCATACTCACACCCTAACATGTACCCTGACTGACATCCATACGCCAGCATGTACCCTAACACCCTATGTACCTCAACCCTAAAATTTGTGGTAAACATTAAAATGTACCCTAACAAGTACCCTAACGTGTACTCTAAGTGAGCCTTACATGCACCCTAACATGTACCCAAAATGCTCCAGTGCTCTACTATTCCACAAGCCCTGCCTCTGGGCTGCACACTTCCCTGCTCTAGGCAGAAGGTGCTCTAGGCAGGTGCACCGTCCATGGAGGACACTGGGTGCAGTGAGGGCTGCTTCCCACCAGAGGGCGCTCTAGGTATGCACACTGTCCTCCTCACCACCAGGGGTTGCAGTGACCACTGCTTCCCACCAGGGGGTGCTCTAGCTGTGTGCACCGTCCTCCTCAGGACCCCGGGGCCTCCCACAATCTCTGCCCCTGGCCTGCTCACTTCTTTGCCACACCCCTCCTGTGCTCTGCCTCCCCACAAGCCCTGCCTCTGGACTCGTTCTTGCCCCACCCCTATCACTCTCTGCCCCTCCACAAGCCCCACCTCTGGACCATTCACTTCCATGCTCTGCTCCTCCCACAAACTAGAGGGTGCAGTGAGCACTGATTCCCACCAGAGGGCGCTCTAGGCTTGCACACTGTCCTCCTCCTCTCAAGACCTGGAGTACATTAAGGGCTGATTCCCACCAGAGGGCGCACTAGGCAGGTGAGCTCCTTGCTGCTCTCCTCGGGACCCAGGGTGCAGTGAGAGCTGATTCCCCCAGAAGGTGTCTAGGCAGGCTCATCGTTATCTTCTCCTGAAGACAGGGTGAGGGGGGTGGGGGTACAGTGAGGCTGCTTCCCACCAGAGGGCGCTCTGGGTGTGTGCACCGTCCTTCTCAGGACCAGAGGGTGCAGTGAACACTGACTCCCACCAGAGGGCGCTCTGGGTGTATGCACCGTCCTTCTCAGGACCAGAGGGTGCAGTGAACACTGACTCCCACCAGAGGGCGCTCTGGGTGTGTGCACCGTCCTCAGGACCAGAGGGTGCAGTGAACACTGCTTCCCACCTGAGGGCGCTCTGGGTGTGTGCACCGTCCTTCTCAGGACCAGAGGGTGCAGTGAACACTGACTCCCACCAGAGGGCGCTCTGGGTGTGTGCACCGTCCTCAGGACCAGAGGGTGCAGTGAACACTGCTTCCCACCAGAGGGCGCTCTGGGTGTGTGCACCGTCCTTCTCAGGACCAGAGGGTGCAGTGAGGCTGCTTCCCACCAGAGGGCGCTCTGGGTGTGTGCACTGTCCTCCTCTTCTCAGGTCCAGGGGGTGCAGTGACCACTGATTCTCACCACATGGTGCTCTAGGTGTGCACACCATCCTCCTAGGACCCCAGGGCCTACCACTAGCCCCTCCCCTGGACCCCTCACTTCTGCTCCCTTGCCACACCCCTCCTGTGCTCTGCTTTTCCACAAGCCCCGCCCTTGGACCGCTCACTTCCAAGCTCTTGCCCCTCCCTTCTCATGCTCTGTCCCTCCACAAGCCCCCATTGATCTGCTCTTTTGCATGCTTGCCCCATCCCTCTCAAGCTTTGACCCTCCACAAGCTCTGCCTCACTTCCAGGCTCTTGCCCCTCCCCTCTAGTGCTCTGCCAGTCCACAAGCCCCGCCCCTGGGCTGCTCACTTCTGGGCTCTTGCCCACCTTTCTCAAGCTCTGCTCCGCCCACAAAACCTGAGGGTGCAGTGAGCACTGATTCTGGCCAGAGGGCGCTCTAGGTGTGGAGCCTTCCTGGTGTGGGGCCTGCCTGGTATGGGGCCTGGTGTGTGGCCTGGCGTGGGGCATGGTGTGGGACCTGCCTGGTGTGTGGCCTGCCGGTGGTGGGGCCTGCCTGGTGTGGGGCCAGGCATGGGACCAGCCTGGTGAGGGGCCTACCAAGTGTGGGGCAGACCCGGCACTCACCACTCCAAGCTTCTGAACTCGTCCCATTCTCTCACTGCAGCACCTGAGGTCAAGGGCAGTCTCGGGAGAACAAAGAATCAGCGTCCTGCAGGCCCTCCGCTGCTGAGCGGGATCTGGAGTATGGCTGAGAAGAAAAAGAAAAAGCCATCTCAACCACACTGTCTGCTCCCACCTTCTGCTACCAGACCCAGCTCCTAAGGAGACAGATCTCAGGCCAGGCCCGAGGCAGTGATGGTTTACTCCTAATAACCCTGCCAGTGAGAGGGTCCTCCAGGCACAGAGAAAGATCACAAAGGAGTTTTACTAATGGGTCTGCAACTACAGCGTCCTGAGCTCTGTCAGAACTAGGAGCAGCGTCAACCTACAAGGCTTTGTTTTCTCCTTCCCACAGGTGTCAGCTCTCTGCAGGCCCCTCAGCTCTCCAGGCTCTCTGCCTCTCCGCAGGCCCGACCCTCGCCGGCCTGAGGAGACCAAGTGCCGGCCTGAGGAGACCCCGCGCCGGCCTGAGGAGACCCCGCGCCGGCCTGAGGAGACCCTCGCCGGCCTGAGGAGACCCCGCGCCGGCCTGAGGAGACCCCGCGCCGGCCTGAGGAGACCCTCGCCGGCCTGAGGAGACCCCGCGCCGGCCTGAGTCCCTGCGCTGGCCTGAGGAGTCCCTCGCCGGCCCCTCCGCTGGTCCCTCAGCCCAGCCTCTCCCGCCTCAGGAACCCCTCTGCCAGGCCCCTCCGATAGCCGGATCCCATACCACACTTCTCTCCTGCTAGGCCCCACAAACCCCGCCAAGCGCCGCTCACTTCCTCTCCCTAACCCCGCCCCTCTCCTGCTCTGCTCCACAGACCCCGCCCTGCGCCGCTCACTTCCACTCCCTAACCCCGCCCCTCTCCTGCTCTGCTCCACAGACCCCGCCCTGCGCCGCTGACTTCCTCTCCCTAACCCCGCCCCTCTCCTGCTCTGCTCCGGAGACCACGCCCTGCGCCACTCACTTCCTCTCCCTAACCCCGCCCCTCTCCTGCTCGGCCCCACAGACCCCGCCCTGCGCCGCTCACTTCCTCTCCCTAACCCCGCCCCTCTCCTGCTCTATTCCACAGACCCCGCCCTGCGCCGCTCACTTCCTCTCCCTAACCCCGCCCCTCTCCTGCTCTGCTCCACAGACCCCGCCCTGCGCCGCTGACTTCCTCTCCCTAACCCCGCCCCTCTCCTGCTCTGCTCCGGAGACCACGCCCTGCGCCACTCACTTCCTCTCCCTAACCCCGCCCCTCTCCTGCTCGGCCCCACAGACTCCGCCCTGCGCCGCTCACTTCCTCTCCCTAACCCCGCCCCTCTCCTGCTCTATTCCACAGACCCCGCCCTGCGCCGCTCACTTCCTCTTCCTAACCCCGCCCCTCTCCTGCTCTGCTCTTCCCACAAACCGAGAGGGTGCAGTGACCACTGATTCCCACCAGATGGTGCTCTAGGTGTGCGCACCATGCTCCCTTTCTCAGGACTAGAGGGTGCAGTGACCACTGATTCCCACCAGATGGTGCTCTAGGAGTGCACACCATGCTCCCTTTCTCAGGACTAGAGGGTGCAGTGACCACTAATTCCCACCAGATGGTGCTCTAGGTGTGCACACCATGCTCCCTTTCTCAGGACTAGAGGGTGCAGTGACCACTGATTCCCACAGGATGGTGCTCTAGGTGTGCACCATGCTCCCTTTCTCAGGACTAGAGGGTGCAGTGACCACTGGTTCCCACCAGATGGTGCTGTACATGTGCACACCATCCTCCTCTCCTCAGAGCCCGGGGTGCAGTGACCACTGATTCCCGCCAGATGGTGCTATAGCTGTGTGCACCCAGGACCCCCAGGCCACCCACAAGCACCGCCCCTGGACCACTCATTTCCACGCCCTTGCTCCTCCCTTCTGGTGCTCTGTCCCTACACAAGCCCTGCCACTAAATTGCTCTCTTTTGCGCTCTTGCCCCAACCCTCTCAAGCTTTTTTTTTTTTGGTCAGTCGTGGGGCCTGAACACTGGGCCTGGGTGCTGTCCCTCAGCTCTTCAGGTGAAGACTCGCACCCCTACCACTTGAGCCACAGTGCCATTTCTGGCTTTTTCTGATTATGTGGTGCTGAGGAATCGAACCCAGGGCCTCATACGTGTGAGGCAAGCACTCTACCACTGAGCCCACTTCCCAGCCCCCCTTTCAAGCTTTGCCCCCCACAAGCCCCACCCCCGGGCCACTCACTTCCTCATTCTTGCCCCACCCCTCTCTCATGTTCTGCTCCCCACAAGCCCTGTCCCTGGACTGCTCACTTCTGTGCTCTTGACCCTCCCTTCTGCCCCACCCCTGAAGTGTTCCGCTCCTCCTACTACCCTGTAGCTGCAACTACTTCTGCCCAGGACACAGGAAAACTTGAAGCCCTGAGGAAGTGTCCCAATGTCTCTGTGCCAGAGACAGACTGGCCTCTGTGTGGGCATGCTCTAAACTTTAGTGCCCCGAGTCCCAGAGCAGTCTTGTCCCAGCTCTCACTGAATTACCACAGTGTCAGCCCAGGCCCAGCAGTGATCTGCTGGGTGCCAGGAAGGAGATGGGTCTCCAGAGGAGCCATGAGGTCAATAGGGAGGTAGAGGCTGCCGGCAGAAACAGGAACCTTGTAATGGGTTGTGTTCCCAAAGTTCATACATGGACACTCTCATCATCCGGTACCTATGAATGTGACCTTATATGGAAATGGGCTCTTGGCAGGTGAACAACTTCAGTTCCTGTTGTTAGGGTCATCCCTAACCCACTATTATTATTCCCCTAAAAGGGGGAAATTGGGTTGCAGAAATGCACACAGGGATGATGCCCTGGAGAGACTTCACTCTGCTCTCACAATGGAGTTCTAAACAGAGAGGCATGCCCTGGTGCAGTTGTTCACATTGGCCACAGGTGGCCATGTAAGGAACTGCCTATGGTGGTAGGGACAAACCCTGTTCATTTGGGATGTGAGCAAATAATACAAGAAATATGTCTTTCATCCTTCCCTAGCTCTGAAACTGCCTTTTGTGTGTCCTATAAATGCATTCATTCTGTTCACTGGACAGCCATGAAACCCAGAAGCAAAAGCATTTTCACAAATTCTAACTCAAAAACTGTAATCACAGTTTCATAGCCTTTATTTATGACACAGAAGATAAGGCTTGTTTTCTTCCCTTGTGCGCCTCAGGTTTGGGTCTTAGGCTTGTCTTTGTGAACATCACCGCAATTAAAAAGGAGAAATGTTAAGTTTACCAATATCTTGTTTAGCTCCACTCCAGCATCCAAACAATAAGCTTCCTCCTTGAATCAATCAAGTAATTGTACAAAAGTTTCTTGCAGATAGTCACATAGATACAGACAGTATGTTTTTTAAGCAAATCACCCTATGCTCTGAGTCCCCATGAACTTTGATCGTGTTATTTGCACAGCACCCTCTTCTTTACCTCCTCCTCCCTCCTGCTGACTCACCCACCAAGTCCTTATTTTACACTCATGTTTTCTCATGATCATCATATTAGGTTTAGATTCTACATAAAAGCCAAAATGTGACATTTGGCTTTTGGAGCTTGGCTTACTCACTGAACAGGATGGTCTCCAGTTCAGTCCAACCCAGGCCTCAGATCTGAGCTTTTGTTATCCAGAAAATTACTGTTTAGTATAAGAAGTAGCTCAAATTTCAGATAGCCATGGAAACAGGGAAACAGAATTGATAGTGAGAGAATAATAAAATTAAGTGCTGTGGAAGGTTGAAGGAAATACGTGATTTAGGTATAGTAGGGAGGGAAGTTAGTGGAAGAAATGGGAAATAATTAAACCCGATGGAAAGTTTCACTGTCCCAGACACTGACTGTCCCCTTCTTTTCCTGGCTAATTAACATCGGGTGTGCAGTGTGTGCTGTGGCAGACACCGTATAGCTTCTATCACCTCAGGTGATTTCTAGCGTAGTGCTATGAAGTTGGTGTCATTATTCCCATTTTTTTCATAGGTCACTGAAGCTTAGGTTCAGCAAAATGCTTAGGGTCACGCTGCAGGTATGCAGCAAGTATGCAGGTTTGTGTGATATCACAAGTAATTGCTCTGGTATCTGTCTTTCAAGTATTCTGTGTTTTAGTTATCAAGCTCCATGTGGTCAGAAAATAAACACAAGATACACCAGACTTTTGTTGCTCAGATCTGCTTGTCTTAGTTAATTCTTGTCACCTAACTTTATTCTGCAGCCATATCAATGTTTCTATTAAGAAAAAGGCCTTATGCAGGCAGTTTGGCTCAGGTATTTGATAATAAAGACTGATAATGATAAATTTATAGACATCCTGGTGCAAAATAAAAGGACAGAGCCTACACATTGTCTACCAGGATTTTTGCTGTGTTCATTTGCAAACCTCACTACAGTGTTACGGCTTTGATGAATGCTTTATTAATTTCTTTATTGTTGTTACAAAGGCGATGTACAGAGGGGTTACAATTTCATAAGTCAGGTAAAGAGTACTTTTTTTTATTTTGTCACTCATGGGGCTTGAACTCTGGGCCTGGGTGCTGTCCCTGTGCTCTTCAGCTCAAGGCTAGTGCTCTACCACTTGAGGCACAGCACCAATTCTGGTTTTCTGGTGGTTAACTGGAGATAAGAGTCTCACAGACTTTCCTGCTGGGGCTGACTTTGAACTGTGATCCTCATATCTCAGCCTCCTGCGTAGCCAGGATTACAGGCGTGAGCCACCAGCACCTGGCTCAGACATTTACTTTGTATGTTGACTTTTTTTTTTTCCGGTTGTGGGGCCTGAACTCTGGGCCTGGGCACTGTCCCTCAGCTCTTCAGCTCAAGGTTAGCACTCTACCACTTGAGCCACAGCACCAATTTCAGCTTTTTCTGTTTAGGTGGTGCTAAGGAATTGAACTCAGGGCCTCGTGCATGCAAGGCAAGCACTTTACCACCGAGCCACCTTCCCAGCCTTACATATTTCTTAAAAGACAGAGTCAACATTTTGATTTACAAATTAACTATCACAAGATACTTCTTTAATACTTAAAATTTTAATTTCATAGTATTGACAGAGTTCTTTTAGATTTACTTACACGTTCCAATGGATACGCTAGTGACCTCTTTATTAAAACTGGATGGCATTCACAGTTGCTCAGAATCCTTTTTCAACTCAGACCATTAGGTGAGGATGACTGGCTTACAGATATAGCTCAGTGATACTGTGCTTGCTTAGCTTTCCTTGGGCCCTGTGTTCAATCCACAGTGCACAAGAAGACACACATACAAACAATATAGAGTATGGATGATGTGGCATTTCTCACAAGAATGTCTTGCTGTTCTGCAGGTCTCCATGCTAAACATTCTTGATCTTACTAGAAAGATCATCAAAATAATCACAAGCCTTTTGTCTCAGCACTTGATGCACAGAGGCAACATGCACCAAAGAATCGAGGCCAGCTTAGGCTACATAGAGAGACTCTGTCTCGAAAACAGAGAATCAACCCTGGGCCAGTTCTAGGGACCTTGCACTCACCCTGTACTAAATCTCCATGCATGTGTCAATGTTTTAGTTTTGTTTTTGTCAGTCATGGAGCTTGAACTCTGGGCCTGGGCACTGTCCCTGTGCTCTTCAGCTCAAGAATAGCACTCTACCACTTGAGCTACGGCGCCACTTCTGGTTTTTGGTGGCTATCTGGAGATAGGAGTCTGGTGGACTTTCCTGCCCCGGCTGGCTTTGAACAGCAATCCTCCAATCTCAGATTCCTGATTAGCTAGGATGACAGGTGGGAGCCACCAACATCTGGCTGTGTCAATTTTTTTTTTTAATGCAAACCTCACCTTCAAAATTAACAGCTTCCTTTGGCATTTAAAAGTTCTAGGTTGTTTAAAGGTTGAGTGAAATTCCTAAGCCTGTTAACTGGTTACAGTCTGCCAACTCTCATAATTAGCATAAGAGCACTGTGTTGTGTAAATGCCATTCTGTATTCAACAATGACTAACTGATCCATTTCAGATTTTTACTTAGGAAGGGGGACATTTATCCACAATCAATGTTTCTGGGCATTTAACATATTGAGTACTGAGAAACAGAGTGAGTGAAGGCCCAGAAGACCCATCCCTCTGCTCCTTCCTCAACACTTCCCACCCATCCCCACGATGACGCTTAACTAAGTCTCTTGTGGCCTTTGAGCTGCATGACCTTGAGAAGGTCACTTCCTCACTTAGAGCTTGGGAACTCTGAATTGGGCATCAACACAGTTCCTTTGTAACGCTGAGGTTTAGTGACTGGGTTAAGACAAAATATCTTCTTCCTTGTGGACTTCCAACATCTTATTCTTTACCCCAAATCTCAACAATGGACAGATGCCAGACTATAGAAACTGTCCCAATTTCTAGCAGTTATCTATATGATAGACCAAAGATATGTATGGAGTAACAATCAGAAAAGTGGACAGACAATACAACTCATCAGCAGACATGCAGGCCTAAATATCTGTCATGTGATAGTCATGTTCAATAATGTTATTTTTTAGTAAGAACATTAAAATGTATTTGGAGATAGAATGAATACAGGTAGTGGCTGAAATAGTTGATAAATTGATAAGTAAGTACGAGGGGAAACTTGCTTGCTTCTTAGAGATGTACAAACCTGTAGAATGAAAAGGGAGGAAAATTAATGTTGGATGCTGTGGATATGAATGAACTCCAAGAAGGGCCTCTGGGCAGCAGAAACACTGAAGCAGGATAGACTAGGAAAAATGAGGTATGGCAAATGGCAGGAATTTAAAAACTCAGTTTAAAGCAAATATAGGAGACTGATCCTCCTCACCCATCAACTTCCCTTAAGATTAAGGGACCAAAGTCATTTTAGGGGAAAATTCAACAGGATACACTAGGGAAAGTAAGGTAAACGGCATCTAAGAATTTAGAAAGCAGCCCGGTGCCGGTGGCCCACGCCTGTAATCCTAGCTACTCAGGAGGCTGAGATCTGAGGATCAGGGTTCAAAGCCAGCCTGGGCAGGAAAGTCAGTGAGACTCATCTCCAATAAACCACTAGAAAACTGGAAGTGGTGCTGTGGCTCAAGCAGTAGAGCACACAAACGCCTTGGGCTAAAGAGCTAAGAGACAGCACCCAAGCCCAGAGTTAAAGTTCCAGGACTGACAAAAAGAAAAAAGAAAAGAAAAAGAATTTAGAAAGTATATAGCACTATCGTCTTAGTTTTAACCCTTGGATTCCTTCAAAACTCCTGGAACAGGGCTGGGAAGGTGGCTCAGTGGTTAAAGCGCTTGCCTTGCATGCCTGAGGCCCTGGGTTCGATTCCTCAGCACCACATAAGCAAAAAGAAAAAAGCCGGAAGTGGCGCTGTGGCTCAAGTGGTAGAGCACTAGCTTTGAGCTGAAGAGCTGAGGGACAGTGCCCAAGCCCAGAGTTCAGGCCCCATGACCGGACCCCCAAAAAAAAAAAAAAAACAAAAAAAAAACAACTCCTGGAACAAAGTGCTTACCTCAAAGGACGAACACTATGGCAGGACACATTCTATCTCCAGGATAAACACCAGTTTTAAAATACATGGCAGAAAGCATTCTTTCCTAAAAGGGATGCCCAAACATACTGGTTATTTATTTAAAGTGCAGGTTGGTCTCAGAGATCCTGAGCCAAAGTGGTAGCAGAGCAACACCAAGAGTAATTAAAACAAAGATAAACGCCCGTCTGCTTGACTTTAAGTCAGACCCCCTTTATCATATAAATATCCAGATGTCAAAGAGCCCATTGTGTGTGTCTCCCTCTGAGAAGACCCACCCTGGTAGAGTGTGCCTGTGCCCTTCAGCTTGTCTGCTTGTCTGTCTGCTTGTTTACTTATTCTACAAAGCTCTGCCAGGTTTTCTTCCCATTGAGGCTTCTCCAGAAATTATGCCATCAAAGCCAAGAACCCTAAGTGAAGATTCCCTGCTTTTTAAAAGGGAGCTTTGCAAACCCTCATCTGCACTGCTGACCGTCCCTCACCTGCTGACCATCCTCACCTGCTGACCGTCCCTCACCTGCTGACTATCCCTGCCTGCTGACCATCCTCACCTGCTGACCATCCCTGCCTGCTGACCATCCCTCACCTGCTGACCATCCTCACCTGCTGACCATCCTCACCTGCTGACCATCCCTCACCTGCTGACCATCCTCACCTGCTGACCATCCTCACCTGCTGACCATCCCTGCCTGCTGACCATCCCTCACCTGCTGACCATCCTCACCTGCTGACCGTCCCTCACCTGCTGACCATCCTCACCTGCTGACCGTCCCTCACCTGCTGACCATCCTCACCTGCTGACCATCCTCACCTGCTGACCACTCTCACCTGCTGACCGTCCCTCACCTGCTGACCGTTCCTCACCTGCTGACCATCCTCACCTGGTGACCGTCCCTCACCTGCTGACCATCCCTCACCTGCTGACCATCCTCACCTGCTGACCATCCTCACTTGCTGACCGTCCTCACCTGCTGACCGTCCTAACATGCTGACCATCCCCTGTCTGCTGACCATCCCCTGCAGCTGACCATCCCCTGTCTGCTGACCATCCCCTGCCTGCTGACCGTCCCCTGTCTGCTGACCGTCCCCTGTCTGCTGACCGTCCTCTGTCTGCTGACCATTCCCTGCCTGCTGACCATCCTCACCTGGTGACCGTCCCCTGTCTGCTGACCATCCCCTGCAGCTGACCGTCCCCTGTCTGGTGACCGTCCCCTGTCTGCTGACCATCCCTGTCTGGTGACCGTCCCCTGTCTGGTGACCGTCCCCTGTCTGCTGACCATCCTCACCTGCTGACCATCCTCACCTGCTGACCGTCGCTGGCCTGCTGACCATCCCTGTCTGGTGACCGTCCTCTGTCTGCTGACCATCCTCACCTGCTGACCGTCACCTGCCTGCTGACCGTCCCCTGTCTGCTGACCGTCCCTGCCTGCTGACCGTCCCCTGCCTGCTGACCGTCCCCTGCCTGCTGACCGTCCCTGTCTGGTGAACATCCCCTGTCTGGTGACTGTTCCTGTCTGGTGACCGTCCTCTGTCTGGTGAACATCCCCTGTCTGGTGACCGTCCCTGTCTGGTGACCGTCCCCTGTCTGCTGACCGTCCCCTGTCCGCTGACCATCCCCTGTCTGCTGACCGTCCCTGTCTGGTGAACATCCCCTGTCTGGTGACCGTCCCTGTCTGGTGACCGTCCCCTGTCTGCTGACCATCCCCTGTCTGCTGACCGTCCCCTGTCTGCTGACCGTCCCTGTCTGGTGAACGTCCCCTGTCTGGTGACCGTCCCCTGTCTGCTGACCGTCCCTGTCTGGTGACCGTCCCCTGTCTGCTGACCATTCCCTGTCTGCTGACCATCCCCTGCCTGCTGACCGTCCCTGTCTGCTGACCGTCCCCTGTCTGCTGACCGTCCCCTGTCTGCTGACCGTCCCCTGTCTGCTGACCGTCTCTGTCTGGTGAACATCCCCTGTCTGCTGACCGTCCCCTGCCTGCTGACCGTCCCCTGTCTGCTGACCGTCCCCTGTCTGCTGACCGTCCCTGTCTGGTGACCGTCCCCTGTCTGCTGACCGTCCCTGTCTGCTGACCGTCCCTGCCTGCTGACCGTCCCTGTCTGGTGACCGTCCCCTGTCTGGTGACCGTCCCCTGTCTGCTGACCGTCCCTGTCTGCTGACTGTCCCCTGTCTGCTGACCGTCCCTGTCTGCTGACCGTCCCTGTCTGCTGACCGTCCCCTGTCTGCTGACCGTCCCTGTCTGCTGACCGTCCCTGTCTGCTGACCGTCCCCTGTCTGCTGACCGTCCCTGTCTGCTGACCGTCCCTGTCTGGTGACCGTCCCCTGTCTGCTGACCGTCCCTGTCTGCTGACCGTCCCTGTCTGGTGACCGTCTCTGCCTGCTGACCGTCCCCTGTCTGCTGACCGTCCCTGTCTGGTGACCGTCCCCTGTCTGCTGACCGTCCCTGTCTGGTGACCGTCCCCTGTCTGCTGACCGTCCCTGTCTGGTGACCGTCCCCTGTCTGCTGACCGTCCCTGTCTGGTGACCGTCCCCTGTCTGCTGACCGTCCCTGTCTGCTGACCGTCCTCTGTCTGCTGACCGTCCCCTGTCTGGTGAACATCCCCTGTCTGCTGACCGTCCCTGCCTGCTGACCGTCCCCTGTCTGGTGACCGTCCCCTGTCTGCTGACCGTCCCCTGCCTGCTGACCGTCCCCTGCCTGCTGACCGTCCCCTGTCTGCTGACCGTCCCCTGTCTGCTGACCATCCCCTGTCTGCTGACCATCCCTGTCTGGTGACTGTCCCTGTCTGCTGACCGTCCCCTGTCTGGTGACCGTCCCCTGTCTGGTGACCGTCCCTGTCTGCTGACCGTCCCCTGTCTGGTGACCGTCCCTGTCTGGTGACCGTCCCTGTCTGCTGACCGTCCCCTGTCTGCTGACCGTCCCTGTCTGGTGACCGTCCCTGTCTGCTGACCGTCCCCTGTCTGGTGACCGTCCCTGTCTGCTGACCGTCCCCTGTCTGCTGACCGTCCCTGTCTGCTGACCGTCCCCTGTCTGGTGACCGTCCCTGTCTGCTGACCGTCCCTGTCTGCTGACCGTCCCCTGTCTGGTGACCGTCCCCTGTCTGCTGACCGTCCCCTGTCTGGTGACCGTCCCCTGTCTGGTGACCGTCCCTGTCTGCTGACTGTCCCTGTCTGCTGACCGTCCCCTGTCTGCTGACCGTCCCCTGCCTGCTGACCGTCCCCCGCCGGTGACGGTCCCCGCCCGGTGACAGGCCTTGCACTCACGTTGGGAAGCCTTCCATGGAGTCGGCGCAATCGGTGCACGGGGTGCTCTGCGCGCTGCCCTCGAGAAGTGTCGGAGGGAGGCTGAGCCGCCCTTGGTCTTGAACCTGCGGAAAGCGTGGCCCGTGGACGCGGTTCCGGTGAGAGGTGGCCGGCCTGGCCCGGGCGGCCCGGCCCGGCCTGCGGCCGATGCGCGGCGCTCTCTGTCCTCCGCGTGTCCCGCCTCGTCCACGCGTTCCACGTCCGGTCTCCACTTTGGGACCACGCTGGCCTCTGGACCCCTTGGTTAGCGGTGGCGGCGGCCGGCGGACCCGCCCGTCCCAGCGGGGGCCGCGCCCGCCCGGCCTCCCGCGGGGCACAGAGCCGCGCTCGGGTCGCCCACAGCCCCGGGCGCTCCGGGAGGACGGCGCCGAGCACGGCCGGGCCGCTCCTTCGCACGCGCCCCCTTCGCCCTGGGAAGACCGAGGACAAGGTGGCACCGGCAGAAGCGCCCGTGCGGCCGCCGCGCCCGCTCCCCTCGGGTCTCACGCACCCGCGCGGGAGGCCTCCCGGAAGCCTGGCTCCCGCACGGGCCGGGGCGGGGCGGGGAACTCCTCCAAGTCCTCAGTGCGCGGGCCGGAGCCGCCCGAGCTGTCCGGAGCCGGCTCGCCGGGACCTCGGGCGAAAGACGCGGGCCGAGGCGAGGGGGGCGGCCGCCCGGTCCCGGCCCGGACGGCGGCGCGGCCGCCGCGTGCTAAGTGGGCGGCCCGGGCGCCTTTGTTCCCGGCCTCTCTCCGGACCGGGAGGGCTCCGGGCCGCCCGGCCCCGCGCAGCGTCCCGCCAGCGGTGCGGCGCCGGGGCGCTCGTCCGCGCGGAGGGGGTGTGTCCGGGGAGCACCTGCGCAGGCTCCGGGGGCGCCCGCCCGCTTCCCGCCCGCGGCCCGCCGGCCTCCGGCGCCCGGTCGGGTCGGAGCGGGAAGGGGGGGGGGGGTCCCCGCGGCCGCGGCGCCAAGTCTCGCGGTGCTACGGCTCGGACCCGGGAGCGGCGGGCCGGCCCCCGCCGCGCGACAAAGGCCGAGCCGGAGGCGGCCGGGCCGGGGCGGGGCGGGAGGGCGGGGGGCGCCCGGGAGCGGCGGGGAGCGGCGGGGACCGCGGAGGCGCCGCCCGCCCGCGCCCTCCTTTGTGTGCGCGGCCGCGGCCGCCGCGCTGGGCCTGCGCCGGGCGGCGGGACCGCGCGCCGGGCTCCGCCGCGCCCCGGGGCGCCGGTCCGCGCCCGCAAGATGGCAACGCCGGCGGCCGTCAACCCTCCGGGTGAGTAGCGGCCGCGGCCCCGGCCCCGCCGGCGGCCGGCGCTGGTCCAGCGCGGCGCCCGGGGACCGCGGGCGGCGTGGCGCGGGGCCCCGCGGGGCCCGGCCGGCCCGCAGCCCGGGCCGCATTCGGGACGACCTCCTTTGCCCCTCGCCGCCCCCCCCCCCCCGGCCGGCCCCGTCCCGGGAAGCTCGGGGTCGGGCCGCCGTGCGCATGGTGGGTCCCGCGCGGACGGACGGAGAAGTCCGGAGCCGGGAGCCCACAGGTGGGGACCCGGCTTCGCCCCCCGCGCCCTCAGCCGGCCGCTGTGTGTCCCAAGTCCGGGGCAGGACGGAGCGAGTGCGGCGGGCGCTGGCGCTCACCTGTCCGGGCCCCGCCGCCGCCCGGCAGGCCGCACACGCGGGCAGCGGCCCGGGCCTTCTGGCTGCTTAGGGACCGCAGCAGAGGAGCTCCGTGCCCGCCGGAGACGGGTGGGCGCGAGTGCTGCGGGCCGAGGCTCGGGCTGGGCGCGCGGGACACGCGGGGGGCGACCTGGAGACGTTAGGCCGAGGAGCCGGCGTCCCGTCCGTCGGCGGCGGTCAGGGGAGGCGGGTGGCCGCCCGGCCTTTCGGGACTGCGAGGCTGGCTGAGGACCTTGGCGGGTGCAAGTCCGGAGGGCTTGGCTCCAGGCATGGGCGGGGTCGCCGAGGGGCTGGGCCCTGGGGCTTGGGGCCTCGACTGCCTCTCCACAGTGGTGACAGCAGAGAAGTCCCAGGATCACGGAGGATTCGCCAGACACTCTAGACAACTTAGACGAAAGGTTGCCTGCCCGGAGGTGGGGAGGCAGGGCTTACCCGAGGTCAGACCTAAGGACAGGGCCGCGAACACGAGACCAGGGAGAAGCATGGGCCACAGGAGTCCAGAGTCGGTGTGAGGACAAAGGAGGAGGCCAAGGAGACCAGAGGCAGGTGCCACTTGGCTGAGCAACTTCAACCTGCTTCACTTTCTAGAAATTAACAGAAAACACATAGATTTGAATGTAGTGAAAGCTGGAAAGAACAAAGTTAATGCAAATACTTTAGTCCAGTATAGGTTTACATTGGAAAAAGGAATAAGATTTCAAGTGATTTCTATTTCACCACTGCTGCAAACTGTTCTGCCCATCCCACTGGCCGTGGGCTGCAGACGGAGCATCTGCTGGGTGCAGTGGCGCCCAGCACTCCAAGCCCCGTCCTGGGGACTTGTCATCCAAGTCAGTGCCTGTTGGGCTTGACACACAGTGATATCTCCATCTTGTCTCTTGACAGAGCTACTGGAGATCTTGGCATGATGAGTACTTACCAGCTGGCAGTTGTTTGAAGTGATCACCTTTTCGGTGAAGCTGGCTCCTATGGCAGCAGCATGGATAGGGATGTGTTGTTCTTGCCACATGGGAGTCTCCAGCTTCTTGGCAACAAAGTCTCAAGGGGTAGCTCCAAGAAGGAGATTTCAGATTTCCTAAACAACAAGGAGAACAGGACACCTGAGCTAGCCGCTCACTCTCATCTGCAGGAGTCACATGACATTTCTCTAACTTCTTCCTCAACCTCCTTTCTAGATACTGTTGCTTTGCACAGAGTAAGAGCTTAGTAAACACAGCTAAATGAACTGAGAGGCACCGGGACTTATTTCTGCTAGTACTTTGAGCTCAGGGTGCAAAGGCCACCTCCCAAACTCCCATTTGTTTTTTCCCTAGCCGATCACTACACACCCACAACTTCATTGCAGGGGCCCTACTCTGCAGTACGGTGGTGGCGGCGCTCCCGGGGGAGTTGGTGATGGTCCGAGGTGAAGCGGGCCTCACAGCCTCCTGTTTCTTAGTTGGTGGGAGCCAGGTTTCAAAACTCGCTCATGTGCTCCATCTAGGTCTCCAGTGTTGGATTTAGGTTAGAATTCTATCAACTACTTATGGTAGGAGAAGTCCCTAGAGGAAAAAGAGATGGATTCCCAGCTCTTCCCATGGGTCTTGCTGCTGTGCCTCCTATGGTTGGAAATACTTCCTGACTTCTGGGTCATTTCCAGTCCTTACAAGGGTCTCCAGTCCTTTCACATTAGTAGATTTTCTCTGTTCTTTCTGTTCAGGGATAATTCTAGACCAGAGAACTCTTTCTTCTTGTCCTGTATGTTAACTCTTCCCCTTCCTGTGTGCTCCCATCTTCGTGATGCATGAGTCATTCTCTACAACCAGGCACACGGCAGCAAGCATAATATCTTAAAACCTCCTGAATTGTGAGCTATTTAAACCTCTTCAATAAGCTACCAGTTTCAGATATTTTATAACTACAAAAAGGGGACTAGTACCAGACTTTATAGCATGTCTTCATTTTTTCTCTTAAGAATCTGCATGTAAATTTTCTCTTTCAGCAAACTGATGGTTCAGTTTTTAGTGCTGAATAAAATTTTAATATTAACTGGGTGCTGGTAGCTCCTGCCAGTAATCGTAGCTACTCAGGAGGCTGAGATCTGAGGTTTGTGGATCAAAGCCAGCCCCAGACAGGACAGGCTATGAGACTCTTATCTCCAATAAACCACTCAGAAAAATCCGGAAGTGGCATTGTGTCTCCAGTGGTAGAGCACTAGCCTTGAGCACAAAAAGGCTCAGGGACAGGACCTAGGCCCTGAGTTCAAGCCCCACAACCAGCCAAAAAAAAATTGCCAGTTGATGTACTTAACAAAGGGCACATCAGTTGTTTCTAAGTTGTGGCGATGATAGCTGTTACTGATCAATATTTACTGAGCAACTACCACGTGTCAGATACTGATATTGTTTCTGGGTTTGTGATGATAGAAAAATTGGTTCAGCCACTGTTATCAGGTAGTAAGCTAGGTAGTCACAAAAGGACCATGTTATTAATAAAGTGTCTCAAGCCTATGAAGAAATGATTCCCGAGACAGAACCAAAGGTACTAATTTACATTAGAATTTGGTAAAGGCCATTTGAAGTCGGCAAAGACTTGTGTGAGGAGTTGATATTTAAGTCAAACTCTCAAGGATGAAGAGAAATGTAAGGAAGAGCATTCCGAGTACAGGGAGGAGATCCTGTAGAGGCCTGCAGGTGGGACAAGGTAGGCGATCTAGAACCACCAGAAAGGGCCATGTGGCTAGAAGATGTGACCCCGTGAGAAGGCATGAGCAGCTGGAGATGTGGGCCAGAGCTTAGCGCATAGAATGCCCTGGGTGTGGGTTTACGAGTTCCCACTGGCTGGTGAAGGCAGTGAAAAGCCATTTAAGAACAGAGCAAGGAAGAATCATGGTCCAGTATGCACTTGTGACACTTCCTGTGGATAGTGTGGCAACCATTCGGAGGGAGGCTCTGGAGTAGCAAGATGCCGTAAGGTGCCGTGGGAGAAGTAGATGCATTGTGGGGGGGAAGGGGGGACACTGTGCGAAATAACTCTACCGCCCCAGTGATGTCCTGTCCTCCCTTGAAGCTGAGCAGGGCACGTGTTTGTTAGGTAACATCCTGACCTTAGAGCCAAGTGTTACAGAGAGAGGTGAAGTAGGACCCGCAGACTGTCTTGACAGCTGGGTGGCTGGAGGTGATAGACAGGCAAGGTGTAAGTGGTCCAGCAGAATGCATTCAAGACTTCAGTATCAGTCACTGTTGTTACACTTTCATCTTCCTCCTGGGACTGAACTGCAAGTCCCCAGCCAAACAGCCTACCCTCTTTAGGGACTGGGGCACCTAGGGCCAGGTAATCCTAGCCTTTCCTGCCTGCATTTTATGCCATTAGACAGGTCATGTCTCAATCTGTTTCCGGATTCAAGAAGTCTTAATAATGGAGAATGATATTTACTTTTCTGATTTGGCAATCCCTGATTTCTTTTTTTTTCGGGGGGGGGGGTTCCGGTCGTGGGGCCTGAACTCCGGGCCTGGGCGCTGTCCCTTAGCTCTTCACCTCAAGGCTAGCACTCTACTACTTGAGCCACAGCGCCACTTCTGGCATTTTTCTTTCTGCTTATGGGGTGCTGAGGAATCGAACCCAGGGCCTCATGCATGTAAGGCAAGCGCTCTACCATTGAGCCACCTTCCCAGCCCGCAATCCCTGATTTCTTTGTACAGCTCTAGAACAGTTTGGGAGCATCTGCAAGTGGGTCTGGGAACCTATCAAGGCTTAGGTGGTCGAAGGAAAGACAGAGAGGCAGCATGGCCTGGGAGCAATCAGGAGAACACATCCAGGGGGAAGAGCAGCATAGAGATTTGCCTGAGTTGAAGCCAAGAACTTTGGGAACTCCCAAAATTTGGGAACACCACTTAAGAAGTCAGTGTACTTGTTAAAAGACTGAAGGGAGGTCAGGAAAGGTACATGCAGTCCCCTGTATAGACATTAGAACATGAGCTTGACTGTAGCCGTCAACATGCCTGAAACTGTGCTCCATTTTTTTTTAATTCATGTGTATGCAGTGGCATCTCTTTTTCTGTGTAAATGGACCTCTGTGTCAGGTTAGCAGGGTATCTGAGAAGCCTGAGCTTCAAGGCTCAGGTGTGTCTAAATGGTGCTTCTCAGCTCTCTGGGAACATTCTTCGTTGTCACATCTCCAGGTCTTGTCCTCCAGGCTTGGGTGGACAGAAGCCAATATGTTGCTCTGTAAATGGGCATCCCCTCCCATGATTTTTATTTGATGCCCCTCTGGTGGAGTCATGCCACCTGAGCTGAGGTTGGTGAACTCTGATTTAGGGAACAGAGGATTTTACAGTACTGGGGGCAATGACAACTGCAAAAGACACCAAGGGGTTCTGCTATGGATTCTTTCACATCGTGTGGTCCATAATAAAACATCAAAGTTAAAAAAAAAAATAAAACAACAGTAGGCTTTGTATTGCTGTGTACCCAGGCTGACTTTAAACTGGCTCTTCCTGCCTCAGTGTCCCAGTGCTGACATTCTAGGTGTGTGTGTGTGGTGTGTGTGTGTGTGTGTGTGTGTGTGTGTGTGGTGTGTGTGTGTGTGTGACACATCCAGCCTAAGATAGTGCTTTTGAGATAGATACTTATGGTGGAAGTTATTTTAAGTGTGAAATAACAATTGCAAGAAGTTTTCCTTATTTTTAGAATAACATTGATGTTTCTATAGCATCAGCAGTTTGAAATGAAGCATAGTCTGGAAATTGGTTGCTATTATTTTATATGCTTGATGGATTCCAAGTTCCCCAAAGACTAAACTGAATGGATGTGATCAAGGATCACAGCTGCGGTCTGTTTTCGGTCTGTTTTCGCTTTTTTTTGTTGTTGTTTAATCATTTCACACCGGAAAAAAAAATGTCCAATTTAGCTTAGCCAGCTTCCTTGAACATAGCGTCTATTTGTCTGCACTGAAGGCTTGATGCTTGGTGCTAGGGTTTGGGGTAACATGATTAGGAAACAGGTTTGGTGATCTGGGATTGTGAAGCTTTAGGACAGTGCTATGCGAATTTATTCAAAAGACCAACCACTGGTTAGTAACCAGAGAGTTTGTGAACTCCAGTTCTTCCCTGTGGGCAAAGAAAGAGTGCTGGAGGAATAGTTTGGGGTGTGTACCTTTTCCTGATCAGCATCACAAAAGGCAGACCTGCTTCCCGCTGCCTGCTGGGTCTGAGGGGGCCTCCTGCGTCTGCCGGCTTGCTCTCCCTCCGTGACTCCTCCCACCAGATCCCCACGGCTGTAAACGGCTCTGCTCCCCATTCACTGGACTAGGCCAGACATTAATTATTTTAATTGCCTATCCACCTAATTAAACAAATATTAATTGAATGCCAACTGTGTGCTCACAGTGGTGTGCTAACCCAGGCATTTTTTTCTTTCATAGAGCTTTACTGTGTGGTTATAGAGTCAGCCATTTATTAAGTGGTCACACACACCAGATACTGTCACTCAGGAATGGATGGCAGAGGATTGCCACAGTTTCACAGCCCATGCAAAATCCTTGAGACCCACTCATGAAACGCATTTCAGAATGAGAGTCTCGCAAAGAGGAGAGTCTCACGAGGTAAACATTTTAGCAAGGATTTATTTTAGTATTGTGAGAAACATCACCCATCCAAAGCTTACAGAGTGGACTAGAGACAAGAAACACAGAAGAAATGAGACTTTTATGGGTTTTGATGATTGCAAGGTTGCAAGATTGTCTTGCAATTGTCTTGCAAGATTGTCTGGTAGCGGGCACTCCCACAAGCCATTGCCAGGAGCAACATATTCCCTAAGGTACAGATCACTTCCTCCCTCCCTTCCTTGTTAATTTGAGCACTATGGATTGTACAATCTTACTTAGCGTCAGTCACCTAGCTTACATTAATTTAGTATATGTACCTTTGGAGATTGATTGATGGTCCTGTCTCTACCCCCACCCCTGTCTCCACCCCTGGTCGGAAGACTCTGTATGTGCTTTCTGGCACATACTCATTTTACTGTTGTCTACTTTACCCCTACTGTTTCTTAAACACAGACACACACACAGACAGACAGACAGACAGACAGACACACCCCTCCACCCCCTTCTAGTGTCCTATTTGCCTATTACATTTACTTAGGGAACTTCCAAGTGCAGGGACTGTACGATTGTCACGTCAGTAACCTGCTACTGTGTGAGCAACTTTCAATCAGGTTCACCTGTCTTATCTTGAAAATGGACAAAGGCTGACTTTACATTTTACATTATAACATAGTTAAAGTAAGGGAAAATAGAGTGATTGTTCTTTATAGCAAAAAGGTTATTTTCTGGCCCCAAGTTTAACTGAGGGTTATAATACACATGAAGTTATGGTGCCTCCTTCCCTTGTGCAGTGTTTCTCTCTTTTCTTCCATGACACACAGTTAGTTACCATGAAGAATGACACTCAGTTTGACTTTGCCTGATGTGACCTCACCATTGTAATTGGCTGTGCTTTTCTATGAATATAGCTTTTCCATTATTACCTTTAAATAGTTGCACAGTTAACCTGTCAGTTTACAACTACTATGCATCTTGATCATAGTTTTTCAGCATCTCCCCGAGTTCCACCCATCTCGATTTTCCTAGTTCCATTTTGACATGCATATTTCATGTATTATATTTTACATATATGCTATGACTGCATTCACCCACCCTTCATTTCTGTAATTGTCTGCCCCCCTCCTGAATTCAATTTTTTTAAGCCAAAATACCTTGAAACTGCACTACAAGGTTCTTTTTGAACTATTTAAAAGTGAGCCTCTCGGTTGGTGACCAGGTATGTGTAGACCAGGTAAGGAAAGATGCTTAGTGGTTTTGAATCCACCTCCACTTACCCAGCTAACCTCTTCTTAGGGTTCTCTATGCTATATATTAGCAGTGTCACACACTTCTTATGAGTATAGATCCCAGTTGTTGCTGTTTTAAGACTGTAGGGTTTATATTTTTCTAAATTAAATACCAACTTCACTTGATAAATAATTATAAGCTAACTATACAAAGATTATCATTTCTCTAATAAAGTCAGTAGGGAGCTGAAGTAATTACTAACTTCCCTGACATATAAATTGAAAAGCTTTTCAGGTAAGTTGCTCATGTGGAATGCCTGAAACACACAGAAATTAACAATTGGATCTTCATTCACACTATAATTAACTGTTTTGTCTTCTGGGTTGCTAGTGCATATCCAAGTTTGGAGATGTATGTATTTTTACAAAGTTAATTTTCTACTTTCTTTAAACTTCTCTTCAAAATTAACTCACATTTTTGTGTGATCCCTAAAAATATATATATTAAAATTGATAAAATTATATTAATTAAAAAATTACAAAGCATTTTAGATTAATTTTATCATGCAATACAAAGCAAGCCATTTTTAACTTATAATCCACTCCTTCTGAAACAATGCACTGAATGACATTTTGTAGTTGAAATGAATCATCTGATGATAGCTGAGTACAAATTCTATTACTTCATTTTCTCCATCAGAATAAATCTACCTCATCTCTTGCTGTTTGAATGAACAAAGTCATCATTTGTTTGGGGTCAAACAGAAAAGAGCCAGCTAGCTGGCTGTTATTTAATCTAAGTAGACTGTCAGGAAATTATAGCTTTGAAAAATAAAATTAGTAAATGTTAGGTTTTTAAAGAAGCTGCCGAGTAAGAACAACACCATGCACGTGGTATTCAGGTAAGGGTAGGTTTATTCATCTCTCTGGCTGGCACCAGGCCGGGTTGGTACTCCATGAGGCTGGGAAAGAGCATCTGACCACAGGCCGTGCCTTATAGGGTAGGGGTGGGGGAGGTGTGGCCAGGCAAAGGAAGGTGGGACTAGATGGGCGAAAGGTGTGGCCAGATTGAATGGATGCAGACGGGGCCTCTTCCAGGTGTGCCAGTTGCCTAGGTAACGCAGGCACGGGGCGGAGTTGTGGCTGCGAGGAGGGCGGGGTCTGCTCGCCATCCAGGAGCGGACCTTACAGTAAACACTGATATATAGAAAATCAGTGACTTAGAGAGTGAGGTAAAGAAGTTACAGAGAATTCAGCAGAGAGACAGAGTTAGGAAATATGAAAGATTGACTAAGAGACAAAGAGATGAGGTCTACTTCTGGCAGAGGTTCAGTGACAGTGAAGAGCAGAGGTCTGCAATATTTAAGGAAAAGAGGCTCATAATTTTCTGAGCACAGTAAACACCATCGAGCCCTAGATCCAGTAGCTATTACAAATGCTAAGCTAGATAAGTAAAAACGACATCCAAACCTAAATGAAACGATGAAAAATAGAAAACAGCTGAGAAAAAAAAATTGAAAGCAATACCTAACAGCAAACAGATCACATACGTGAGAATAGCAGTTATGATAATCTTGTTGACATCTTCACAAGGATAAACAAGAAGAAAGTAGAAGCATTGGTGAAGAGTTAATGTACATCTAGAATTCTGTAATTAGGTCACTTATCTCTTAGGATTGAGAAGGGGATTTTGTTGTTGTTCCAACACTGGGATGTGAACTCAGGGCCTTGGCACTGTCCCTTAGCTTCTTCTGCTCAAGTCTTTTGCTCTACCACTGGGGAGCTCTGCAGTTCTACTTCTGGCTCTTTGATGGTTAATCAGAGGTAAGAGTGTTGAAGACTTTGCTGTGATCCTCAGATCTCAGCTTCCTGAATAGCTAGGATTACAGGCGTGAACACCTGCATTTCTGACTGGAAATTTTTTTAAATAAAAACATTTGCAGGCAATAAATATAGGGAATTAAAGTCCTCATTACAAGAATTTGTAAAAGACAGTAAGTGACCCCAAGGGGAGGCTCTCTGATGTAAAGAAAACAATGAATCCACGAATAAATACATGTTGGTGGCCAGAGAGAAAGCTGTGTACTTCTGACTGGTGTGCATAATAATATTTCTAGAGTAATAATGCATACACAGCATATAACCCAAATGATGACGTGAGCCCTGTGCAGACCATATGTACATACACACATACACACATTCAGTTACACACTAACAACCTAGGGAACAAAGATGGGATAGCCAGTTTGGGGAATTATGACCAATATACTAAATCTGTCATACCTCCTGTTTTTCTGCGGCTGAGTCAGAATAATTTTCACAGTTTTTAATACCAAAAATATTTCAGGACAGGTGAGGTTTTCTTGACACTCAAATGTTGGTGATTAGAGACTGAAGCAGCCATACCCACTCATTTGTGTGGCGTCTGATGGCGCTGCCCGGCTGCAGAGCTGGGTACTGGTTCCAGAGACCTCATAGGGTGGCAAACGACATAACAATGTGCTCATCTCTGTCTCAGGTAGTCCCGGCTGAGGTGACCCTCATGCTTGGGCTGAAGTCTCTGAGAAGTCAGAGGTGGCCCGCAATCTTCTCGGTGGCCACAAGATGTGTCCTGTCAGTCAGCACCCGCCCCAGCTCCCTGTCAGTCAGCACCCGCCCCAGCTCCCTGTCAGTCAGCACCCGCCCCAGCTCCCTGTCAGTCAGCACCCGCCCCAGCTCCCTGTCAGTCAGCACCCACCCCAGCTCCCTGTCAGCACCCGCCCCAGCTCCCTGTCAGTCAGCACCCGCCCCAGCTCCCTGTCAGCACCCGCCCCAGCTCCCTGTCAGCACCCGCCCCAGCTCCCTGTCAGTCAGCACCCGCCCCAGCTCCCTGTCAGCACCGGCCCCAGCTCCCTGTCAGCACCTGCCCCAGCTCCCTGTCAGCACCCGCCCCAGCTCCCTGTCAGTCAGCACCCGCCCCAGCTCCCTGTCACCCTAGGCGACTGTGCCCTTTCCTCCAGAACACCGGATGCCTCCCCAGCAGGAACTGGGCCGTGGAATATGGGTCCCTTCTGGTGTCTAGAGGCATGATATACCTCAACCACTTTGACAAGAAAAGCAATTTTAATACCTTGCAAGTAAACAGCTTTACGAGTTTGCTTATTTCATATGGGTAGAGTAATTCACTATTTAAAATTGAACACAAAACGTTTTTTGAATGATGGATGAATATATTCATCTAGGAATATTCATCTAGGAATAAACCATTTTATTGTATAAAACTTCTTAGGGAGAATTTTATCTCTGGGAGGATATGTGTAAACTGGGAGAGCGGTCACACTAGTTTTCTCTTTGTATAGAAAAAGCATTTTATAGAAATAACTCTGGTTTCGGAACAATATGCTATTTGTCCTGGTTTCCTAAGATTACCTGAAAAGAATTATTCTTTCTGCGGTTAACAGGATAATACCAAGTATTCCATGCAAAGCAAAATTTATTAACATTAATCTTTATATAGACTCAAACAACAGTATGTGGCTACATTTAAAACTTGGAGCCAAAAGCCAGGTGCAGAAGGACAGAAGCAAAGAGGAGAGACCTTGGGAAGGAAGTTTGTGTGAATGTCCGAGTGTCTTTTCTTGGAGGGGGTGGGGCAAGTTGTAGGGATCCAAAATGTCCAAGAAGACAAAGAGATTCAAACACAAAGCAAAGTGTGGAGGAAAGCATCAAGAGAGGCTGCAGGCGAAGGGAGAGGGGCAGTGACTGACAGGGAAAGTGGAGAGCAGTCGAGGAAAGAGAAAGAAGAGGACTAGGGGAGGGGTGCTTGGCCTCGGGGTAATGGCCTTAAACAAGGGATGGTCCATCTTAAAAGATGCATAGCCTAAGCAGAGGCAAATGGAAATAACAATAAATCCCAAAGGTGTTTATTGTTGTGAAGGCCAGTATAAGAAATAATTCCAGCGTGGTGCGGTTGGCTCAGTTCTGTAATCCTGGCTACTGAGGAGGCTGAGATCTGAGGTCTGGGGTCTGAAGCGAGGCCAGGGCAGGAAAGTCCATGAAGCTCTTATCTCCAGTTAGCCAGGGAAAAAGTTGGAAATGGAGCTGTGCCTCAACTGGTAGAATGAGAGCAAAAATGCTCAAGGACAGCACCCAGGCCCTGAGTTCAAGCTCCAGGACTGTTAAAACAGAAACAATTCCACAAGATATGAATTAGGATATGCTACAACCATCTTTTATTCTGATCTTTATTATTTACTGTCCTACATCCATTTTTGTTTAGCAGAAGAGATGTGTCTTTGTAGTGTTGATGTTGTTAGACTGTAAACATAGATTTGATGGAGACTTGCATAATATGATCATTGATCACACACCAATTCAGAAGCTATTTCAGAAGAGGTTTTGTCTGTTGTCTTCTGAAAGCCCAGTCATTCATTCAGAATATGTTAGTTAGCTTTCCCTTGTCTTCTTAAAGCCCAGTCATTCATTCAGAATATGTTAGTTAGCTTTCCCTCACTATGACAAAATACCTAAGAAAACAACTTGCAGAAGGAATCCCAGTTCCAGAGGTGTTGGTTCATGGTCACTTGGGCATGTGGCTTTGGTCCTGTGGTACAGCAGCAATCGCTACTGAGGCCAGATCCAGCCTACCTGTGGGACAAGGTGTTTGCAGAGGCTGGCGCGGCTGTTAAAGCCTAGTGAGGCCTTAGACTCACAGGCCCCAAACTCCTATTCTCATGTTTTGTTTGCTTGCTTTTTCTCTATTTAGGGCTACAAAATCCCATCCCAAAGGGGCTGTTGGAGAATTTTGAGCCTAGCCCTCCATCTAGAAGAGGATAGGACTTTTCCTTGCTTTCACATCAAGAAAAATACTTCATGTTCTCTCATAGAAACATATGAATAGCAATCTAGACATTTAAAAAGAATGTTTATTACAGTTGTACAAAAACCTTAGTGTCTGGTTTTTCAGAACCTAAGCAGTTAATGCTTGAAATTTTACTGCAAATAAATTGATCAGTATGCAAGACAGTTGTCACGGCTGAATCATGGTCCACAGTTAAGGTAAACAGATCTGTGATGACATTTTCTGAGCAGAATACAAATGCAGCAACATCCTCCCAGAGGTTCCTGCCATTTCTTCTGCGAGGATAACATATTCTTCTAGGAAGGTGTTGGCCACGAGAAAGAAGCATCTTTGTTTAATCCTTAAAGGTAGGTTGCGATATTTGATGTGCTCTCTGTGGTGAGATTGTTCTAAGAGATAGAAATTGGGGAGAGCATTTGTCTTCGGCTAGCTGCCCCTCCTCCTCTCCCATGCATAGAAAGAGCCTTTTGGATTTTGATGTATTTGGATGCTCATTAAAATATTCTGTGTGCTGATATTGTAGAAGTTGGCTTGTAATTAGTGTTTTCAAATGCAAATATAGAGTACCTTTCTTATTTGGATTCACAGGAAAGAGTGGGGAAAACAAAATGTCTGTTTTCATTTTCTCTTTCTTTCATCGTAATGCTCTCAGCTTCACATTTTTCCCCAGGTTCTTCCTGCCCATGCTATATTATAGAAACTCAACAAAATATGTCTAAATTTGAAATGTGAAGCAGTCTGTAGCTATATGCTGTATCATAAGCCAGATCTATTTTCTGTATTACAGTGAAGCTTGCAAAATCCTTAGCTTATACTGATTATAAAATGACCTCAGAATCTCACCACAACTTTACCTAAGCACGGGCAGTCATTGTCCCTTGTTTGCGGTGGGAAGTACAGCTTCCCAGGTCGGGAGACATTTGTGTTTGACATCAGACTGCTGTGAATACAGGTGGGAAGTACAGATTCCCAGGTATGGGGGGTGTCTGACCACTGTGAATACAGGTATTTCTCTTTTTGTACTTGGCACTGGTTGTTTGGAGGATCCTGAGACGAGATTGTTATGATTGTGTTTGTGGCGGGGGAATGACTACATTTTTAGGGATCTGTGATTATGTAAAAGGCCAGAAATCTCCTTGATGGGAAGTGGAAATAAGTCTTACCCCTCAACGGGGCTTAGGGGGCAATCAGAGCAAAGCATTTAGGAAAAGGCGTCTTTTACATGGTGCTCTAGTCCAGCATTTCTGCCACCTACTGTCAGGGCGAGCCCAGGCATGGCCCCCCCCCCCCCCGGTCCGGAAGGCCCTGGCTGTCCCCCTTGATTCACACAACAGCATCCAGCCTTCTTCATCTTAGGCAGCGCTCAGTGTAAGATTAACTAGCCACACATCTGTAGGACACTCACACTGAGGTTTTTCTTCTTGGGCTATTGTTCAGCTTCTGGTACAGCCTCTGGTTCAAAATAAGAGCTTGGCAAATGCTACTTGTAAACCAAATGGAGCCCATTTTCTTCTAGCAACCTCAGCACCAGGGAGAAACATTCTGTCAGCCCACTTCTTAGTTGGAGAGACAGATCGAGCGAGCTGGGAGCCAGGACCAAGGCTGCGTGCGTTAGCGGCCTGCTGAGGGTGTGTCTGTGGGTGCTACCAGCCAGCCCCAGAGCGCCTGATGCCTAGCATGGTGTTCAGTAGATATAAATATACAATCAAACCAGACCATTTCAGTTCTCTCTCTAGAATTTTGCCCTGGGTAGTGTGGGAGGATCAGGTGACACTTTTTATTTTTTGGAATTTTCCCTTTTGGGGCCTTGAGCTAGCACATCACTTTGAGGCAGTGACATCATCTTTCTCTTTGTGGCTCCACTACTTTGGCCCTGTCATCTTTCACCTGGAGGTATGACCTTCATTGATTCCCCCGGGAGAAGTTCAGGTACCATGGGAGTGAACTGGGGTTGGGTGGGGGCTAGTTGGAAACATTGCTCCTCGAGGAGTGACACTTGAATTGCTTCTCTGTGTTTGTGAGGAGTGTAGTGGGTAGAGGAGAGAGATTTCTTGATGGAGAACATAACATGTTCAAAAGCCCTGAGCTGGAGAAGAGCATTGTGTGGTCAGGAAGTGGACGGGGCAGTGTGGCTGGTGCAGGCGAGGGGGGCAGCAGCTGGCCACTCAGGAGTTTGTTGGTCACATGACAGATGTGTGTATGAAGCTCAAAGAGAATATATTGGAAGAGGATAGAAAGATTCGCTTTGTCCAGTCCAGATTCCAAGTGGAATGAATGAGAGGGCCAAAGGTGGAGCAGGCAGCCCAGTTCAGTGGCCAGGCAGTCCAAGGGGGAGGAGACGGTGAGGTGACCACAGGACTTGATGGCTGGATCTGGGATTCATTTGCAAAGAAACCATGTTGAGATCACAGACTTGGGTGAGGTCACAGGACTAACTCCAGAGAGGAGGCTGCCCAGGGCCTCTGCAGTCTGGAAGAGGAGCGTCAGCTGGCGCGAGAACCCTCGAAGGATGGCCATCAGATAGCAGCAAAGGCACGGCACCTAGAAGAGCGGTGCATGCGCTGAGCTTCGGGGTGGGAAAGCCACAGCCCCAGAGAAGCTGAATGGGAGACTCGTGTCCCACAGAGAAGGAAGAGTAGGAAAATCTGTCTCACAGATGGATGGGGTAGGGAGAGCCACATCTGCAGAGAAGGAGGGACAGAGGGCTACATCCCAAGGAAAGGTAGCAGGAGCCTCGTCACACACAGGTGCAGGCACCACAGCCCACAGGTGGAGCAGGAGCCTCGTCACACACAGGTGCAGGCCCCACAGCCCACAGGTGCAGCAGGAGCCTCGTCACACACAGGTGCAGGCCCCACAGCCCACAGGTGCAGCAGGAGCCTTGTCACACACAGGTGCAGGCCCCACAGCCCACAGGTGCAGCAGGAGCCTCGTCACACACAGGTGCAGGCCCCACAGCCCACAGGTGGAGCAGGAGCCTCGTCACACACAGGTGCAGGCCCCACAGCCCACAGGTGCAGCAGGAGCCTCGTCACACACAGGTGCAGGCCCCACAGCCCACAGGTGCAGCAGGAGCCTCGTCACACACAGGTGCAGGCCCCACAGCCCACAGGTGCAGCAGGAGCCTCGTCACACACAGGTGCAGGCCCCACAGCCCACAGGTGCAGCAGGAGCCTCGTCACACACAGGTGCAGGCCCCACAGCCCACAGGTGGAGCAGGAGCCTCGTCACACACAGGTGCAGGCCCCACAGCCCACAGGTGCAGCAGGAGCCTTGTCACACACAGGTGCAGGCCCCACAGCCCACAGGTGCAGCAGGAGAGCCTCATCCCACACAGGTGCAGGCCCCACAGCCCACAGGTGCAGCAGGAGCCTCGTCACACACAGGTGCAGGCCCCACAGCCCACAGGTGCAGCAGGAGCCTCGTCACACACAGGTGCAGGCCCCACAGCCCACAGGTGGAGCAGGAGCCTCGTCACACACAGGTGCAGGCCCCACAGCCCACAGGTGCAGCAGGAGCCTTGTCACACACAGGTGCAGGCCCCACAGCCCACAGGTGGAGTAGGAGAGCCTCATCCCACACAGGTGCAGGCCCCACAGCCCACAGGTGCAGCAGGAGCCTCGTCACACACAGGTGCAGGCCCCACAGCCCACAGGTGCAGCAGGAGCCTCGTCCCACACAGGTGCAGGCCCCACAGCCCACAGGTGGAATAGGAGGCTTGTCACACACAGGTGCAGGCCCCACAGCCCACAGGTGGAATAGGAGCCTCGTCCCACACAGGTGCAGGCTCCACAGCCCACAGGTGCAGCAGGAGAGCCTCGTCACACACAGGTGCAGGCCCCACAGCCCACAGGTGCAGCAGGAGAGCCTCGTCACACACAGGTGCAGGCCCCACAGCCCACAGGTGGAATAGGAGAGCCTCGTCACACACAGGTGCAGGCCCCACAGCCCACAGGTGGAGTAGGAGAGCCTCGTCACACACAGGTGCAGGCGCCACAGCCCACAGGTGGAGTAGGAGAGCCTCGTCACACACAGGTGCAGGCCCCACAGCCCACAGGTGCAGCAGGAGAGTGATTATTTACCATTACCAAATACGGCCTTCGCAATAGTGGCAGCTGTACTTGGAGGACCAAGGCTGGCAAGTACTGGAATGAGTGAGGACCAAGTCTGACCAGAGAAGCCAAGGGAGGAGGGAGAGGGGGAGGCCTGACACACAGGCAGCTCCCTGGGGTGGTGCTGGTTCACAGTTTCAGCGTAAGTCTGCTTTGAAGGTGGACTTGCGTTGGACGTGGCGGGTCACTCTGGTGTACTCCTGTTTCTGTAGACAACCCTCCTCACTGAATGTGGCAAACATTCAAGCCCAAGCAACCCTTGGAAGGCTCCTGTCCCTTGCCCATCCCAACCAAGCCCTTGCCAGGCTCACTGCTCTTTGGGAGCTGGAATCGAGAGGTGATGGAGACCTTGTCTAGAAAGTTGGGTTCTCTACCTGTCCCACTTTCACCTCCTGACATATGTTTGGATAGTGGGGTCCCAGGACTGTGTCAGGAAAGTGTGCTCTTCCCTGCCCAGGTGAAGCTTTCAATAGCACACAGGAATGTGTGTGTATGTTGTGAGTGTGATATGTTGATGTATATTGTGTATTTGTGGTGTCTCTGTAGTACAAGTGTGGTGTGTAGTACATGTGCTGCTGCATGGTGTACATTGTTTGTGATCTCTGTGATGTGTATTTGTGGGGTGTGTGTGTGCGTTGCTGTGTGGTGTGAATCTGCATTGTGCAGGCTGAGGGGAGGTCAGTGGAGATAGAGGCTGTTGGCTCAACGCATCTCTGTCAGGGTGACTTAGAGCTTGGTCTGCTAAGCCCTCCCTGGGTGTGGGTGGCTTGCCCAACCTTTATTCCAGGACGGGTAGTGGGAGGTGGGTGTGGCTGGTACTGTTTTATGTCTTGGTGACCGTACCCCCTGTGAATACCCTAGGAGGAACCAGGAAGATGTTCTCCACTTTCATCTTTCCTGCATCCTGTGAGTTAAGACCAGAAAGACAAAAACCACAGAACTGACTGACTTCTTTGCTGTGAACTCCAGGCAGCATTGTAAATATGTATGAGCTGGGAAGGTGGCTCAGTGGTAGAGTGCTTGGCTTGCATGCATGAGGTCCTGGGTTCAATTCCTCAGCACCACATAAGCAGAAAAAGCTGGAAGTGGTGCTGTGGCTCAAGTGGTAGAGCGCTAGCCTTGAGCTGAAGAGCTGAGGGACAGTGTCCAGGCCCAGAGTCCGGCCACACAACCCGCAAAAAAAAAAAACGGAGACACACAGGTTATTTGCTCAAGGGTTATAAACAACAACAACAACAACACACACACACACACACACACACACACACACACACACACACACACACACACACACATTTCCTCAGACCCTCTTGTGAAGCCCAGACTTTTTAATGTCTCCTGATTCATGCTGCTAAGTTGTCCTCCATGTCAACTCCAGCTGTGGGGTGAGATAATACCCCTTGGTCACCCTGTAGAACTCTGAGGGTAATGGTCAGGGTTTCTGTTCTTTGTTTCAAAATGCAATTAAAAACCTTGGAGTATATTAGCAACAGAATGAGCCCCTTGGTGTCTCCTATGTGCTCTCTCCCTCTTATGTGCCAGGACCTGCCTTTCTTTTATACCAGGAGACTTTCCTTTATTCCCCTCTTGTTTGCTCTAGCAACAATTCTGCCCTTTACTTGTGGGACTTGAGCTTTAGCATCTATTTCAAAATACAAATATATATATTTCTTATTATAAATAGGCAGATGATAAGGTTGTTGATTCATTGCTATTTATACTGACTAGCTGTCACAAATTCAGAACAGTAATTGCCTGAACAGGATAGAAATAGTCTCAGAAAGGGAATATTTTTTCTTTTTCTTTTGTTTTTTTTTTTTTTTTGGGGGGGGGTCCGGTCCTGGGGCCTGAACTCTGGGCC
Source organism: Dipodomys merriami (assembly GCF_024711535.1). NCBI lineage: Eukaryota > Metazoa > Chordata > Mammalia > Rodentia > Heteromyidae > Dipodomys > Dipodomys merriami. The sequence continues at coordinate 355,315 of NW_027206428.1, read as the reverse complement.
TGGGCGCTGCCCTCAGCTGTTCAGCTCAAGGCTAGCACTCTTCTACTTGAGCCACAGCGCCACTTCTGGCTTTTTTCTTTCTGCTTATGTGGTGCTGAGGAATCGAACCCAGGGCCTCATGCATGCAAGGCAAGCGCTCTACCAATGAGCCACCTTCCCAGCCCCGAATATTTTTTCTTTGAGAACTTTTCAGTGTGTACTGGTTAAGAAATGAAATGTAGCTCTTAGAGTCCTCAAAATCTTGTGGCTTAGAAGAGTGGCCAAATTAAGTTTTTGCTTATTACTATTGTAAAATTCCTCTTCAACAGTTCTTTTGGGAGGAATAATTCTGGTTGAACTTTGCATGTGTTTGCTAAACATCATGTCCCTGGATGTAGCTGTGGAACAGATATCATGTTTTCCTAGTTTCTGCCGGAAGGAAACAACTGTCGCCCATACCAGCATTGCTATCCGCGTTATTCAGCAGCACTACTCCCATTGGTATCTTCAATCATCTTATTGTGATAAACTTTTATAGACTGTTGCTTCCCTTTGACTCCCAATAACAACTGAGCTAAGGAAAACAAACATTGTGGAAGCTATCCCCCAGAACAACAAACAAAATCAGAGAAGCTCTTTGAGGTAGGCATGTTGCCATGAATGGTTTGAGAGTTCAGGAACTCTCCAGAATCTGGCTTTGAGATCAGAGGTGCTTAATATGGTCTTAAAGAGCTTCCAGGGGCTGGGAAAGTGGCTCAGAGGTAGAGTGCCTGCCTTGTATGTGTGAGGCCCTGGGTTCGATTCCTCAGCACCACATAAGCAGAAAAAGCTGGAAGTGGCACTGTGGCTCAAGTGGTAGAGCGCTATCCTTGAGCTGAAGAGCTGAGGGACAGCGCCCAGGCCCAGAGTTCAGGCTCCACAACCAATAAAAAAAAGAGCTTCCAGAGGTGTCTGGCTTGTAAGCAATAATAATAAACAATATAGGAGGCAGTGGCTCTTGCTTCTAATACTAGCTCTTCAGGAGGCTGATATCTGTAGCAGACAAATCCTAGAGATTCTCAGCTTGCATTACCAGCAAAAAGCAGGAACTACACATATAGCTCAAGTGGTAAAACACCATCTGTAAGCAGAAAAGCCAAGGGAGAAGCCTTGAGTTAAAGCTCTAATACTGATGTGTGAACCATGATGTGAACCATGGTACATGGCTCTGTCTGTCTTTCTTGTTTAATATCTATCCTGGAGAGGCCTGGTTTGGGACTGCTGGGTACCCAGCCTGGTGTAGTCACAGGTTCCCATACACCCTGACCAGTCCGGTGCTTTCAAGGCCCCCAGTTCTGCTCTCCTCATTGTGCGTGAAGGAGCCACACAGAGTTCTGCCTTTCAGAGGTGTACACTAAGGGAGGAACCAGCCTTTCTGCCTGAATATGAAAGCCAAGGCAAGGGTGAGACATCTGTAGGCACTACCACAAGGTGCTGACGCGTAGGCGCCGGTGGCTGAAGCTCAGGTGCCGCTGACCCTCCCAGGTTCTCAGGCAGCCAGATTCTTGGACCTCCCACCTGCCTGCAGGTGACCAGGAGCCAGTTACAGAAGCTGCGAAACTACAGTGATTCTTTTTAACACTGGTGTGAGCACTGAGTTTGGGAGGGCTGTCCCGAGGGCTCATTTTCCAGAGAAGGGGTCCAGGGTAGGATGATAAACTCACCAGACAATGTGTGTAGCGATCGGCCAGGCGGCAGCACACCAGACCCTTGGGCACCCCACCTTGGCTAGGACGCTGGGCCACACAACAGCTGCCTTTGTTATTGGATTTTTCTGGCATTGACAAAACCGTGTGTCTTTGCTGCATTCCAGAAATGGCCTCAGACATACCTGGATCGGTGACCTTGCCTGTTGCCTCCATGGCGGCCACTGGACAGGTGCGGCTGGCAGGGGCCATGCCTGCTCGCGGAGGAAAGCGGCGATCCGGGTAAGCATCCTCAGGGTCTCCCGGAACCGGAGTCCAGAAAATGTTGAGCAATGCTCTTGACCTATTAAGAAAGAATTGTGTTCCCCCACCTCCCAGAGTAAAAGTTCAAAAGTTTGCATCCTGTTTAGATTTTCCGAGATTCCTAAATATGAGCATGTGTTGCTTCGCTCTGCCACCTAGCTGGGAATCCCGGTGGGAGTGTGCAGGCAGACCAGCTCTCAGGGGGAAGAGGTCATTCATAACCTGCCCGAGTGTTTGGCAGCTGAGCTCCAGCCACGTGATTGTAAAGGATCTACCCCGGGGCCCTCTCCCTTTCCTCTTTCCTAGATAGAAATGCAAGCTGCGTTGCACTTATAAATGAACATGTTAAGCCTGGGTGCTGGTGGCTCACACCTGTATTCCTTGCTACTCAATAAACCACCAGGAAACCCGGAGTGGAGCTGTTGCTCAAATGATAAAGAACCAACCTTGAGTAAAAAAGCTCAGAGACAGTGCCAAGGGTCCTAAGTTCAAGCCACAGGATAGTCATGCGCACACACCCACACACAGATAACATGCTGAATTGGAACGACCTTGTACTGCTACTTAAAGATAATCAAAAAATATCCTGACTAGGCAGGTTGAAATGAAAACATTTTTAAAAAGTTCAAGCTGGGTGCCGGTGCTCATGCCTGTAATCTTAGCTACGCAGGAGGCTGAGATCTGAGGATCAAGGTTCAAAGCCAGCCAGGGCAGGAAAGACCATGAGACTCCTATCTCCTATAAAACCACTATAAAACAGGAAGTGGCACTGTGGCTCAGGAGGTAGAGCGCTACCCTTGAGCTGAAGAGCACAGGAACAGCACCCAGGCCCAGAGTTCAAGCCCCACGACTGACCAAAAATAAAAAAATAAATTCAAGTGTAGGCCTAGGACCTTAAAGCCAGCCAGCTTACATTAGATGCTGCTCAGTTAATAAAATTGATAACAATAATGAGTGCTATTGATTGTAATGGTTTTGATAAGGCCACTGTCACTGTTGAAACAAAAACTGCATATATTCATTGTTAATTTTTGCCTCTATATACAGAATGTAAACCCAAACCAAACAAGAAAAGTCCTATAGGAAAAAGACATAACTGACATTTTTAGACTTATTATATCATTCAACCCCTTTCCCTCACTGAACCCATTTTATTGTCAACGAAATACTTGATAAGCAAGACTCGTGAAGTCAAATCAGTTTGTTCTTTCAGTGCAATTTTTGATCAACTCATAACTCTTGGGACACAACTGTCCAGTTATATAGCAGAACACATTTTTTGCAATTTAAGACTTAGGGGCTAAGTCTATTTTTAAATAGTCAATCATTTTTAGCCAGGAAATTTCTCTACATCAAGGAGACACACCCACTCTCCCTCTTTCCCTCCCTCCCTCCCTTCCTTTGTTCCTTCCTTCCTTCCTTCCTTCCTTCCTTCCTTGCTTCCCTCCCTTCTCTCCCTCTCCCTCTCCCTCTCCCTCTCCCTCTCCCTCTCTGCTCTCTCCCTCTCTGTGACAATACAAGAGAAAAAAGGGGTGGGCAGCAACCTGTCACCCTACCAAATGTGAGGATGAAGTATGGTCCCTGAAGGCAGAACAATAGGTCAGCTTTCCTGAGAAAGCCTGTCTTCATTCCTGGGTCTATGTGTCTGCTCCCATCTCCCTGTCAAAGGGATCAAACCAAGATTCTATTTGCTAAGCCTCTGTGACTTAGGGTACTTTAGTACATTGCTATATCTAGGTCAATATTTTCTAAACATACTGGTGACAATTTCCTATTACTAAAACATTTTAAATAACATTTTGTCTACCACTGAAAGATAATAAAAAAATTAAAGAATCATCAATACCAATCATGAAAGAAAGTCCAGAGTGAGGGGCAGTTTGTAAACAAATGACAAAAACCCTATGAACAAAAATAAAAACTAATACAAAGCAAAAAACAAAAACAAAAACATTTTGTCTGTAACTGTTAGAAGGCAACAGGAAATAAAATTATTATAAGTAATATAATTTTGCTAATCACTAAAATAGCTCCTTTGCTATTCTAATGTTTTTATTCTTGAAATATTTTATTTATAACCTCATATCTGATTCAGAATTATTCTTTTTTTTCAAGTTAGACCTTAAGCTTTAATAAAACTTTCTCTTTTGTTTTTGCTGTACTTAACTGTAAATGAAATATTTCTTCAGGTTCCTGAAGAAATATGTATTTAACAAAAAGAATCTTTTTGAAGAGCTGTGGTCATAGTAACACATCTGACACTTACATGATTGAAATTGTAATGGAAGCCACCACCGCTTCAGGATCTCTTGATGACAGCTCTCAATGGCTGCCTAGACACTTAGCCCAGAGTCAAGGAGAGCCTGGTGGAGTCACGGTAGTCAAAAAGCAGATGACCCTAACTATGGCCCTATGCAGTGGCCTATACTGACCACTGCCTTCCCTGTCATGGACAAGATGTGGTCCAGTGCTTCATGTCTGAGATGGGAGGACACACTTGGAGAGATGCAGAGAGTTGGAAAAGAGGAAGGGGGCTGGGGATGAGAGAAAAGTGGTGTGGGCATGGACTTCCCCATCTTTATCCCCAAGTTTATTGCTAGATCTCTGACCTGATCATTCTCACGGAAGACGTGTCTCAGAATTTTAGGGTGGTCGCCCTTCCCATTCCACTGTTTCAAAGCCAGATAGAACTAACCCCTCATAGATTTCAGGTCCTGCTGGCCTCAGGCAATGTGCCAGACCCAGAACATCCCTCCTGGCTGGACTTCCTGTACTGCTAACAACCTTTCTCTATAACTGTGTCTACCAGCACTGGGCTCTCCTGGCAATTGGGAGACAAGGTGAAGGTTCAGAAGTTTCAGATTCTTCCCAGAATTGCTTCACATATGCAAGTCACCAGAAATGCATTTGTGTGATGAGCTCTGTGGTCTCAGGAGTGGGAGGGGCAGTGGGGGGAGAGGCAATGGGGAGTCGCCAATAACAGCCAATAACGCCACTGCTTCTAATCTTAGGCCAGGCAGCTCTTTTTGGAGATAAAGAGAGGAGGTTGTCACTGCCTCGGAACCAGTGCTGAGCTTCTAGACAGTCATCACTGAGGGGAAAATGCATTCCCATTGTACACAGTGACATAATTGGATGTGGGATGCTTGGATTTGATCATATTAAATGTGTAGTTATGTAAGCAGGTGTGTCCATTGCTGCTAGAATCCTGGCAGGTGGCTTAGGCTCTGAAGAGAGTGTTTCAAACACTCTTGTCACTTCACCATTTTCTAATGGGAGTTATACACTGTGGGATCACTCCTCTGCTGCTGTTACTCTCAGTCCTCTTCCTCTTTTTTCCTCTTTCCTTTTGTTAACTTTAATGTTAGCACCAGAGAATTCTGCTTGGTAACTATTATCTGACAACATTTATCATGATACAACCAAGGAGAGAGCCATGCTGTATACTCTTCATTAACTGCAGAAATCCCTGGCCTGGCTTTTATGAAGATAAGAATTCAGGCTCATTGACAGGAACTGAGATCAATTTGAATTTAAGTTCATTTTTTGAAGACTTCAACTATCTACTTTATTGCACTGGATTCTTTAAAGCGAAAACTTAGGATTTAAAGTCATATTTTGGTTTCTCTTTTATCATCCAGCTGCTTCAGGATAATAGAAAGACATAAAACACAGGATCATTTACGTAGGCTTTTTATAGCAGGAGAATTAAGCACAGTTTATTGTAGGCACATTTAAAGTTGAGAGGTGCACGTGGTGACAGAAGACCCAGTTCAGTGAGCATCTTGGTAAGTGGCACTCTGCAAAACCACTTTTGTTCTCAGGTGCTTCGTGTGTGTGTGTGTGTGTGTGTGTGTGTGTGTGTGTGTGTGTGTGTGTGTGTGTGTGTGTGTGTGTGTGTGTGTGTTGCCGACAAGTCAGTGACACTGTCTTGGAGTGGGTGGAACTACCCTGAGGATTTTAACAATTATGTAGGTTCCTGATTTACCTTCTGGGTTGTCCCCACTTTATGCTTTTCCAAATTAAACTAGTCTAATTGCTGCACATTATCATTGTAAACACACACAGGTGAGAGGCACAGTCCCTTGGTTCCTAATTCTTCTAACAAATCATGGTTGCCAAATTTCCACTGGGCTTCTGAAAACTCTTAAACCTGCACTCGGCTGGTGAGGCCAGCTCATTTCATGTGTCTTCAGTGCGAGAGCCAGTAAAGAATACAACTGTCTTTGCTGAAATGACGATGGCAACCCATCTTGATCCTCTTGAAGTTCTCCTAGTTAAAGCACTAAAGTCCTGGATCCTAGCAATCTCCATGGTCCTGTGAAAATCAAGACAGATGTCACCCTATACATCCCGAAGGCCCGTGGTTAGGGAAGGATGGATGACCAATACTTTGTAACCTACAGGAGCTACATGGTCATAATATCAATTTGAGCTGAATGGAATTTTAAAAATAATTCTACATTTCCTATCCACTTAAGGGTTAGTTGAATGGGTTTTATGAAATTCTCTAAGTGCTCTTTCTGACACTGAAATGGTTTTGATGCCAGCAACACAATTGCTCTTCCCCACTAAGACCACTGGGTGGCAGTGTGGTTCTACAGATCCAGAAGGTGCGGGCTGGGCTGGGTTACAGGAGTTTGGATGTTTATGTCCCCCAGGCAATTTCAGCAAAGTGAGGTGCTGGCTTGGACCACGTGCAGAATGTGGGTGTAATTGCCTCTCTTCACAGCTCATACATTGTGCTTCCACTTTGCCCACAACTTAGACAACTGCCACCCATGGCCTAGTGTCTGAATTCGCAGAAGGGTTTGCACAGGGTGGGTACATGTCTGGCTTCCCTAGTCGTAGGTAGTGGTCGGCAAGCTGTTCTTTCCCACCTCCTCTTCTCTTTGTGCAGAGTCATTTTTGCCCTCTGGTACTATCCACTTTCCAATGATCTAATGCCTTCTTCTTTTAGTCTTATCAGTCAGGACAACTTACGTATTAGAACCAGCAATTCCAAATTGGCAGGGGACCCCATCAGGTGATCTTGAACTGAATAATGCCTAGATTCAGATTCTGGCTGTATGATAAAACATAAAACTAGACAAATTCATACTAAAGATAGTATTTAAAGAGGGAGAGAGAGAAGGATGGAGAGAATAAATATGGAGGGGAGGGAAGAAGGGAGGGAGGCATGGAGGGGAAAAAACACTCCTTTGCTCTATCTGATCACAGTCGTAAGTCTCTCCGATGCCTGGGGAGTACGATTTGGCTCCTCAGAGCTCCACGTGGGCATGCTTATACAAAGATGGCTCTTCCTCTACAACCTGGCGATTCCCTGGTTGCCTGGCGTCCTGTGCCTTCATCAAGTCACCTCCTAGCCACTAAAACCCAGCCCCAAGAGTCTAGGAGTCTCCCAGTGAAGCCAGCAGCTCCCCACCTTTTTAACAGACACTCCGGTCTTGGTTGTTGGTGTTTGAAGTAGGGTCTTTCCATGAAGCCCAGCATTCTATAGTCTCACAATGAGCTACTCACACAGTGTGAAATAAATGAAATGGAGGGAAGCAAGTAACCCCAAGGACTTTGGTATTCCCAGAACAACCTGCGTGAGCCATTGGCATTGGGTGGAGTTCTGGGGGAGAAGCTGGTACTCCAGCATTGCCAACAATGGGAATCGTGGTGTGCACAATGAAGACCTTTCATGATGCTTCCTTCTGTCTTGAGACTGACCGTGTTGAGATGCAGATTTCCAGCGCTTGCCGAGGCTGGGAGCATCTGCTCTCAGTCTGAGGGGAGGAAGCTGGCACGGTGCCTGCACCTCCTGTCACCACCTGTTCTTTAACCCTGTGACCAGTGCTCAATTGTGACATTGACTTTTCAGAATGGACTTTGATGATGAAGACGGTGAAGGTCCCAGTAAATTTTCAAGGTGAGTTTATTTTATGTTTCCTAATGAATCCAGTCGCAGCTCTCTCACCGTATTGGAGCACAGGGGACTTATCATGTGTTGGCATGGCTTGTACTTGACACCCTGGCTAGTATCTCATGTTGTGCCAGTATTTGGCCTAGTGGCAGGTAACTGTTAGCAACCCTGCCAAATCCTAAAGAGTTTAGTAACAAGCAAGGTATGGTGACACATGCCTGTAATCCCAGCACCTGGGAGGCAGAGACCCAGGATTTGCCATGTTTGAGGCCAGCTTGGGCTTTATAGGGAGACTTTGCCTCACAAGAAAAAACAAACTCCAAACAATTTTTTAAAAAACAGAACAAGTTCTTAATTCTGTTTGCTTTTTAGGTTAAATAGCAACTTTAATGGAGTCCCTTTTAAACAAACAAATTTAGAAGAAGGCTATCAAATTGAGTACTTTTTTCTCCCAAAATAAGGGAAAATATGAGAACCAGTGGTGCACCAGTAAAGCTTAGTTTTGAGGCCCCCAGTGGGCACATGACAGCATCTTTAGTGGATCCGTGGCTGCTCTGCATGCAGTCGACTTCACAAAAGAGCTGCTGGACACAGGGACCGGTGGTGGGCCCGGCCCCAGGCTCCCGCTTCCTTTGGGTTTGTTTGAAGGTGTGGCAGGGAGATGGGCAGCGGTGAGAGGGAGGTGAGCGCAGCTCTCGTTCTCGGTTCTCACCATCCTCAGCACAGTTCCCGTCCGTCCAGTTTACTTATGGAAGGACCCGCCTTGGGGTTCTACGCCGCCCAAGCTCCCAGCCTTCCTGCCCCTCAGCTGCTCGTGAAGACTGATGGCAGAGACGTGGTTCTCCTCCTACATTCTTGCCCCACAGTTCACACCCAGAGCCTTAGTTGCTTAAAAAATAGGGTTTTGTTGTTGTTGCTTAATGTACCAGTGTTTGAACTTGAGTGCCTTGCTTGCCATGCCCACTTTCCTGGCTGGCTTGCTATTCTATCACTTGAGCCAAGCCTTCATAGATTGGCTTTTTTTTTAAGATGTGGTCTCTCAGACTTTTCTGCCCACACTGGCTTCAAACTACAATCCTCCAGATCTCAGCCTGCTGAATAGCTACATTTCTTTTCCCCCTCTCTCTTCTTCCTCTCTCTTCCTTCTCTTTCTTTTTTTCTAGTTCTAAACAATCAACTCTAACCCTTGTTCTAAGCAAGCATCCTATCACTTGAGCTGTGCCCTCAGCCTATCCTATGAAAGTTAGGGTTGGCTATGGTTTTCTTGTCCACAACCATAGAGACTGTGGCACTTCCTTCCACAATTCCCAGAGGGCCATGTACCTCATTGGTTTCTGGGAATTCCAAGAGTCCCAACTCCATAGTAAATGTCTCATCGTCCCATGAACTTTCACCTCTGAGAGCATGTCTTTCCATTTTCTGATTCAGCTTTGGGTGAAACAGTAGAGAAGAGATGGAAAACATTTCTATCACTAATGAGCTTGACGTTCTAGTGAAAACTACACAACACAGTGTGCACTGTTTTTCTCCATGCAGACAGGATCCCAGCTAAGTGTCCCCCTTTTCTTAGGCTGCATCTTCTAGCACCGAATGCTTGGTTCCTGAAAAGGCACTAGCCTTGAAAATGAGGCCACCTATTTTCCTCCTCTGGCTTGATCTTGCCATACACAGCCCTCCTTTATAAGAAAACAATGACATTGATTCCTGTGTCAAAATTCCCCTTGAGATAACATTCTATTGCCGGCTAACCTCAGGAAGTGATGACCCTGAGGCCTAGGGCATAAAGAGGAAGAAAGACAAGGAGTGACATTTGCTTGACATTGAAGATCAGTGTCAGTGATGAAATAAGAGAGCAGGGTTTCAAAGAGTTCATTGTCAAGGGTCCTGCGTGGTGAGAATCAGAAACCTACACGGCCACTGTGCATGAACCTGGCGGTGAGTCAGAGGTCAGGCAGTCAGACCTCAGCCTCTATGCCCCAAATCCTTTCCTCTGCACATTAAAAATAATACAGAAAGGCAGGTTGTGCCTCACGTAGGCTGTGACTGATAGGGTAGGACTGCCCTGCACATGGTAACACAGTGGACCAATATGTGGGCGTTAGGCTCTTGTTGAAGAGATGACTGAGTCTGTGCTGCCGCTGGTTGTGGCTAAAGTCCAGGGGAGAGTGAGAGACAAATCAGCTTTAGATTGACTCCAGCCTGCCATGGACTTCTCTGGAAAGTCAGTGCTCTGTCCATCATCACATCTGTGTTTCAGTGTTTGCTTTGAGAAGTGGTCCTCGTCACACAGGGCCCAAACATGGTTCCTGTCTTACCACTGTGGGGGCCATCAGTGGGCCTCCAATGGAGCAGAGTAATAGAGGAGAAGCTGATTTCACACATGCACGTGCACTCACACACGTGTGCCAGAACCCTACCACTTCACACGTGCACATGCGTTCACACGTGTACTCCCGAACCCTACCATCCCACACTTGCAGACAGAGGCCAGAAGATGAAGGAAAAGGAAGGAAAGCTCCAAGCCCAGCAAGAAGGTTCCATGATGGCTAAGAGTGAAGCTGGTGAGTGGGGTGCATGTGGAGGTTATTAGTGGTGAAATACTACTGTGCTTGAGAGAGAAGTTCAGGGAAGCCCTGCGCTGGAGTTAGAGGAAGAGAAGTAACCCTGTGGACCCCATCTGCAGGGATGGTGATACACGAAGCGGCCTGCATTATTGCATTTCCCTCCCTCACTGCTGGATACAGGGGTGGGGCCTGGAGATTTCTTATCATCTTAGCTTGAGTAGCGGGAAGAAGAGGCCCTGGTGGGTAGGGATCACCAGGAGGCTATTGAAGGGATCAAGCTCGAAATGCAGCTGCAGAGGAAATTGCGGAAGCTGGGAGCAGGCTAGAGCCAGAAAGCCACAAGTGCTGATAATTGTGAGAGAAAGGACAAGGAGGCCAGAGACTATGTGGGTATGTGGTCAAGAAACAGTTGTTAGTGTGAGTCTGAGGGGAGAGGACTGGTAGAAAAGGAAGTGGTGGTCAGTGGTGGAGATGGCAGGACTGGAGGAGGGTGGCTGAGGTCTGGGAGAGGAGGGAAGAGAGGAAGACTGGGTCGCGATGGCTCATCTGGAGCTGTGCTCAAGAGCTTGGTTTCAGTGTGGGCAGCCAGTGGTGACAATGAAAAGGAACCTGGAGGAAAGGAGAGAGAGAGAGGGCATGAGCTTCAGAGGAGGCAATGTTGACCAAGTGACTACATGAAGTGGAGAGGCAGAGTGGCCTTCCTTCCCTACCTGGCCTGCACTGGCCAGTGCCGGCTCCACGCCACAGGGTCCTTGCGGTGGGTGGAGGTGAGCTGTTTCTCCACACCACCTGTCCCTGCAAGTGGCGTAGTAACACCTCTCGTTCCCAGGTCCTCCTGGGCGGTGCCCACCCTGCCAGCACATCCCACAAGCCCAGACTCAAGGAGAGGCCAGTGCCCTCCGCTGCCTTCAGGCTTTTACGGCTCACTGAGTCCATATGTTGTCTAGGGAGTCCCAGGACCTTCGGCCAACCGTGTGGGAACGGCTGACATCCAGAGCCGGCATGGGCCGACACCGTCACACACCACACTCTCCGTAGGACTCCGGCTTCTCTGTCACATTTCACTGAAATTGAAGAGTGGGATCTCCTTTTCGGTCTCAGCCTCTGCTTCCCCCTCCTTTTGAATTTCTCCCGTGAGTCAGCCACCAGGGTGCGTTAGGCCCCTCTCAGCCCGGCTTGGTGCAGCTTTCTCTTTATGGTCTGGCACTCCATGATTCTCACTTACTCTGTGCCTTTGGAGGCATTTGATCATATTCTGCTGCATGTTTCCACCCAGCACGGCTCATGTTTTACTTTTCTAACTAAGTTCCTTGTGCTTGAGGACAAGGGTTGGGTGTTCCTTGTTTTCCCCAACCCCTGTCTCTTGGGGGCGCTGGGCTGCCTTTCCCTTCCATCAGGTCTAGCTCTTCACCTCTCTCAGTGCTTCTTCTTTGATCTTCCTGATCCCAAAGTGTTGCTTCTCTACCCACTGCCTTTCCCACGGTCCTCCAGCCTCTGCCACCCCTCCCCCTTCCCCCCTTCTTTCTCTTTCTCTTAGCATTTAACCTGTGCATCTGGGGCACTTGATCACATCCTGCTTTTGGTTTTCTTTGTGTGAAGTATATGTTCTACCTTTCCAACCGAAGCCCCTGCACTGAGGGACAGGGCCTGGTGTTTGTGGGTGTTTGCTTTGTTGTCATTGTTTTCTCTGCCACTCCTTGCCCCTCGGGATCCTGCAGGGCTCAAGACTCTGCATGGATGGTATGCAGTGCGCGAGATTCAGGCCAGCTCGCCTCAGGGCCCCTTGCTGGGTTCACAGAAGACCTCAGCACCTGTGAGTGGCGTGCTGTCAGGTCTCACTGGCATGCTTGTACTCTAGACAAAGGAGGAGGGTAGTAAGTTGGTTAACGCATGCAGTGCCTGAGGTTGCTCCTTTTTCTGTTTTCTGTACTGTCATTCTCATTCTCTGAGTACTAGTGACATGCTACATCCTGTGGCAAACATAGAACATATTTTTAGACCAATCTTTTCTCCTAAGTAACAGTCTTATCTGCTGAACAGGGTTGGATATTACTGTCTTCCAATAATCTCAGACGGAAGCATTCTACCAGCCCTTCTGTTAGTTTTTCATCTTAATACATTACAGAGATTGGGTCCAGCAATTCCTAAGGGTGCTTTTTTAAAATTGGTTATTATTGTTTAATAAGCCAAGGCACACCTGTTCTGTTACTATGCTTTAGAAAATGTACTGGGACTAGAATAAAAAGCCTTCTTACTACATTATGTAAAATGAATTTGTGCCATTACTAGTGTAATTAAATGCCTAAAAGGAAATAGTAAGGCTATATGGATGCTCCTGTTTTATGATGTGGTATATCTTGCAAAACCTATTTTAAATTGAAATGAAAATACATTTAACACATCTGACCTACCAGACATGACAGGTAACCTAGCCTGCTTGTCACAGGCTTAGATACTTACATTGGTTCGTAGCGAAATTACCTAGCATAACACGTATTTATGAAGTCCTAGTATCTGATGTGACTCACTGAATACTGTTCTGGAAATTAAAAATAGAATGGTTGTATGGGTTCTCACCCATCAATGTATTGTTAATATACATTCAAGCACAGTTTTATTTTTATTGCGTGTGTACCACTTCTACGGCATTATAGCTTAAAAAGATCTTAAGCCCAGGACTGTTTTATAGTGCTTCTGACCCTGAGGTATGTAGCCACCTGTGGAGCCAGTCAGTAATTGCACCTCTGCGTGCATGTGTACTTGTGCCCACCCCTGTATAGATTCATGTGCACCCACTGAGCACACTGTATTCACTTGGCAAAGGGGGGTGTATAAAATTTTCATACCTATTCAAACATCCATAGGTCCATGGAGGTACTTACAAGACTATACTGTAGAAAGGCTAGGGCTGAAGGCAGTGGAGATCCGTGTCCATGGACAGAGCTGTGCAAAGTTAACGCCTGGCTCACTTGGTGTTATCCCCGTTAGAGGGTAACCTTGGCCTGATGCTTCTCTCTTCTTCCCTCCTGACTGTGTGCCTTATGGGAAGAGAGAATCACAGTGAGATTGAGCGGCGCAGACGGAACAAGATGACCCAGTACATCACGGAGCTCTCAGACATGGTCCCCACCTGCAGCGCGCTGGCCCGGAAACCGGACAAGCTCACCATCCTCCGCATGGCCGTCTCACACATGAAGTCCATGAGAGGCACAGGGAACAAGTCCACGGACGGGGCGTACAAGCCTTCCTTCCTCACCGAGCAGGTACCCGCACTCCCTCTGATGACGTCCGTGCCGGAAAGCTGCCGCTCACCACACTGAAATGAAGTAGGTGGGGTGAGGGACAAGGAAGGGATGAAGCCAAGAAGCTCTACCTCCACTCCTCAGAAGGAAGCTGTCTTCAGAGCGCGGCACCTTTCCCTCACTTGAGTTTGTAATTCCCATACACCTTGATGCGGCGTCTCTAAAAGCTGTCCTCACACTCATTGGTGTGCTCAGTCAGCAGTGACCCAGGAAGAAGTGGCAGAAACCACACACGCACGCACGCGTGTGTGCATGCACATGTACACACCCGTGCGCACGCACATGCACACACGCATGTGCACACGCGTGTGCATGACCTTGTATTCAGTCTGGCCTTCCATGTGTTGGTCATAGGAACATATCAGCAATGTGCCAAGTCCCAGTTAGCCCTTGTGTATGATGAATGTGAATCTTCTTGATTTTCTCATTTCAAGACCTTTTCTTTTTTTGGGGGGGGGGTCCAGTCATGGGGCCTGAACTCTGGGCCTGGGCGCTGTCCCTCAGCTCTTCAGCTCAAGGCTAGCACTCTACCACTTGAGCCACAGCACCACTTCCGGATGTTTTCTTTTTGCTTATGTGGTGCTGAAGAATGGAACCCAGGGCCTCAGGCATGCAAGGCAAGCGCTCTGCCACCGAGCCACCTTCCCAGCCCTGATTTCAAGACGTTTTCTAGGATGAGTGAGATGATAGATTTGAAGCACTTTGCATGTGGTGGAAAAGGAATAGGTGAAATCATATCTCATCAGAGATGTAGTTAGGACATGCAAAGTGTGTATAGTACAGAATGTTTGGTGGTGAGTGTTTAAGAAGACAGAATGTGAGGCCAAAATGATGTAGAGCAGAAGTGGCCCAGTTTCATAAGGGTACTGCTCAAGATGGACACAGAGGAGCCACATACTGTTCATTAAAGGAAGGGGCAGAGCCTCAGGGAGGAACAAAGAAGGCCCAGTGCCGAATCATTTATTCTCCTGGAGCTGAGAAGCCACACGGGTCATGGGAGCCGGTTAGAAGAGCCAGTATTTATTGCTGTCTGTTTGGTGGCAAATGCTTTACCTACTTGGTCTCTTTTAAATCCTTCCCAGTGGTCATGTGACCCTTACATGTGACCCTTAGAGGCCAGGAAGATGACTGTGGTCACATAAGCCCTGGAAGGACATGGAGCATTGTCTTTTAGAGCATGGACTTCTGCCTCCAAAAACAATGTCATGATAGACTCTAGCTCCAGCAGACTTGCTGAGGAAGGCCACCATGTAGACCGTAGGCAACCAGACAGAAATCTATTAAGCACTGCTGTTGCAAGGATCAGAAAGAAGTTTTTTTTTTTCCTCAATATTTCTTTAATCCTTAGAAATAGTCCTACAGGGCCAATACTTGAATCTGCTTCTAAGTGACTACAGTTGAGGGACAAAACTAGAGTGGAGGGAGAAAGCAGCAGCCTCACTGCGGTCGTGTTACTGAGTGATCCTGCCTTGCTTTCATGTGTGAGGATCGGAACGTGTGTTACTGTGGAGCTGGTACGGTGTGTCTTCACATACACGCGCTTATTTACTCTCACAAAGCCTCAAAACGACGAGGGGCGGAGGACGTTAACCTCCAAGCCTAACTTTGCTCTGCAAGGAGACCCTAACAGTCCCCTGCTCTCAGCCCTGTTTTAACTGGAGGAAGAAGACAGAAATCCTCCCAGAAGATGGACCGTGGAAGGAGGGTCTGTGAAGGGGGCAGGGCTCTGCCAACAAATGAGAACATGAGTGCATAGATGAAGCCATCTGACCTCCTCCCGTGACAGAGACTTCTCTACTTTCCCAGACATACTGCTCTATTATTTTACACACAGGTTTATTGGGAGGATTTTCCTGACACTGAGAATAAAAGTGCTGACCCAGTCCTTAGATCTGAGTAAGCACCTCAAGACACAGGACAGCACTAATTCAAAATAGGGGAAATGAGCACCGCAAACCTTTCTTTTGAAAATGCTTTTAGTCTGCTTTTACCCCAGTTTCCCGGGCTGAAGATATTTGAACTCATACCCAGTAAAATGCTTGGAAACATTGACAGGCTCCTCAGGCCCTGCTTCTAGCACATTCACGTCTTCCAGGCTTTGGGTCCTAGACCAAGATCCAGACAGATCAGTGAACAGACAGCAGGGACTTTCCCTCTGCTCACCAGGCCCTTACTGTGTTCTGTAGTAAGACTTCAGTGCTAATCACCGTCTTTTTTTCACAGGAGCTAAAGCACCTCATCCTTGAAGCAGCGGATGGATTTCTGTTTGTAGTGGCTGCTGAGACAGGACGAGTGATTTATGTGTCAGATTCTGTCACCCCTGTTCTGAACCAACCCCAGTCAGAGTGGTTTGGAAGCACCCTCTATGAACAAGTACATCCTGATGATGTGGAGAAGCTGAGAGAGCAGCTGTGCACCTCGGAAAACTCAATGACAGGTTTGTGGAGTTCCTTCTAGGAAAGCTCAAGGACAGGCTTGTGGAGTTCCTTCTTTGACTATAGTTCCTATAGTTCATATAGTTGACTATAGTTTGAATATAGTTCCTGCTTTGACTATAGGAGGGAAACCCTTTCAATGAACATGTCATGAAATTAGAGCCTGCTAAAGCTTAGGAAAGGGGAGGGGAGGTACATAGATATAGAGACAGACAGACAGACAGACAGACAGACAGACGACAGACAGACAGACAAATAGATAGATAGATAGAGATACGCACACATATATGTGGGTGAGGGTGATGTTTAATTGGAGATAAGAATCTTACAAACCTTCCTTCCCAGGCTGTCTTCAACCCACATTCCTCAGATCTCAGCATCCTGAATTGCTAGGATTACAGGCAGGAGTCACTGGCACCCAGCCAGGGATACATTGTATTTGGCTTATGCAATGGCTTAGTTCATGCTATAACAGTTAAAAATCCATCTTGAAATGTGTATCACTTTTTTTCATGTTTTATCTGTAATTAGGGACATGACCACCAGGAGTCATCACTGACTCCCTACATAAATTCGTGGGCTCTGCAATGAGGTTTCTGTTGCAAGGGCGTGCTTCTTGGTAATCCTGATCACATACACTTATTATTCAGCCATTAGTTACCCAAAATGCCATTTCTTATTGCAGCATTCTACACTAACATAACATACATCTTAAACATCTCGGGCTGGGAAGGTAGCTCAGTGGTAGAGCACTTGCCTTGCATGCCTGAGGCCCTGGGTTCGATTCCTCAGCACCACATAAACAAAAAGAAAAAAGCCAGAAGTGGCGTTGTGGCTCAAGTGGTAGAGCGCTAGCCTTGAGCTGAAGAGCCGAGGGACAACGCCCAGGCCCAGAGTTCAGGCCCCACGACCGGACCCAAAAAAAACAAAACAAAACAAAAAAACAAAAAACATCTATTTGCCATATAAGATCACATAATAAAAACTTTAGGGCTAACAAAGGAAATGGGTTAGGAGTACAACATGTAATAATGCATCAAGTAGCAGATAAAAGCAAACAATCACATTAAAATTAGTAGCATGATTTTACATGTTCAATGGTTAAAAGTTCATAAATAATATTACACATGATAAACATGATTAAACACCATGGGATGGACCTCGGAACATATTGCCATTTATGTGATGGCATAAGCTGATGGAGGAAAGTCCTGTGGACTGTAGAAGGACCTGCCGTGCCCACAGCGCCACCCCAGGGACAGCAGGGGTCAAGCCAGTGGGCGGGCTGCTCCAAAAGACAGACGGGAAAATGGCTGGTGGTGGTCCACGCTCAGTCCCAGCCTCCCGAGGCTGCTGGAAGCCTTTCAGGGGAGAGTTCTAGGCAGATAATTGGCCCCCGGGGGTCCTGTGAACCATGCGATCCACCCTGAGGTATCAGGTCTGGAAAAAGATGATCTTTTCCCAATGCCATCCATACTTTCTAATCTATAGCTTGTTTTCTTCGGAATACCAACACTTAGTCTTTTGATTAATACCAGAGTCTGAAGTCCTAGGCACAGTCAGTGATCCATTTTTACCATATTAGGTAACATAGAAGAAAACAAATCTGGATTTTTATCTCAACTATGAACACTGTTGCTGAGTTTCTGTTGTTTGGAATAAAAGTGCAACACTTTAATGGTAAGGAAAGCAAGTTTATTTGAATTTGGCCCTTTGCAAATTGCTCAAGTGAGTAGTAAACTCTCAGTTTCAGGGAAAACATTTAGAGTTGGATGCCAGAGGTGCCCAATAAAGGCACGTGAGAGTGGAATCTGAGAATCAGGGCTGTTGTTTTCTTTCCCACTGCAAACCACAGCCTCCTGAGACCTGTTAACCCAGATGTCTCTTTGGAGCCAGTTCAGTTCTTTCTCTTACTGAATATTTACACAACCTTCCTTGTTTTGCCCCAGAACGTTTGTGTTTTTCTCTCATATTTTGTGTTGAAAGATATTCCGTGGATCTGGACTGATTTCTAGCCCAGGCCTCCAGGTTCTTTATCACAGCACATCACAGCCGGTACAGGAGCAGAGCAGGGTTTTTACATACTCTGCTGTGCCCAGCAGGGCTGGCTGGCTTAAACACTTGAGAGTTCCCACCTGCTGAGGAGCTTCGCTCTGAGTCTGGAGGGTGAGCCTGGGTGGATGGGAGGACACAGGCAGCAGGGGAAGCGTAGGATCCCCGACTTTACCGTCAGGGGGGCCTGGTGACAGTCGCAGTCCATGGCCCTCTACCTTGGGTCATCGCACACCTCTGGACCTTGTAAGGGGCTGAAGGCAGCCCAGAGAGAGATGGTGAAGTATGAGGAGGGCGGTGCTTATCTCCAGGGCATGTGGTGACAGTGGAGTTGACCTGCCTTTGTTCTGACTTATCTTCACATCTGATGCTTGAGTTCTGCCTACTTCTCCCTACCCTGGCCAGACCCGCCTCTTCACTCTGTTTGCGTGGATAGCAGCGGCACCATCTAGAGCCTGGAACAAACACAAACACATTTTCTGTGGAGAGCAGTAGAAGAAACAAGCCACAGCTGAGGCTGGATTGAGGTGGCGGCCAGGGTGGCGACTGAGGCACCGAGGGATGGTCCACGGTCCAAGGGTTGGTGCAGGGGACGCAGCATATGTCTGGGAGCTCATGGATTTTCATCTTCTTTTTTCTTTGCCCCTTTTATTGTGCCAGTCCTGGGGCTTGAACGTAGGGCCTGGGTGATGTCCTTGAGCCTCTTTGTGCTCAAGGCTAGCACTTGAGTCACAACTCCAGTTCCAGTGGCTTTTTTGTTTGTTTGATTCTGTTACTTTTTATAGTTAATAGGAGATAAGCATCTCACAGGACTTTCATGCGTGGACTGGCTTTGAACCTCGATCCTCAGATCCTAGCTTCGTGAACAGTTATGATTACAGATATGAGCCACTGGTGAAATTTTGCCTCAGCTCATGGCACATTCTAGAATGTAAACATATCTGGGTTTTGCAGGGTTTTGAGGAGAACTGTCTCACAGTATCTCTGAATGATTTCATTTCTTTTTTTTTTTTTTTTTGTCGGTCGTGGGGCTTGAACTTTGGCCCTGGGCTCTGTCCCTCAGCTCTTAAGCTCACGGCGAGTGCTCTACCACTTGAGCCACAGCACCACTTCCAGTTTTCTAGTGGTTTTATTGGAGATAGGAGTCTCACGGTCTTGCCTGCCCGGGCTGGCTTTGAACCTCGATCCTCAGATCTCAGCCTCCTGAGTAGCTAGAATTACAGGAGTGAGCCACCAGCGCCCGGTGAACGACTTCATTTCTATCCATTCTGAGCCTTCCTCTGTGAGAGCAGTCATGGAGACGTACGCAGTCAGGCCGAGAAGGGTGTGTGGGGCATCCCTGGCAGCCAGAGATGCAGATGAAGCCGAGCATGGTGCTCCTTTTATTTGCAGACAGCCAACTGGGCTCTGCCCCTTGGCATTAGAGTGAGCTGCTTTCCTGGGAGCAAGGTCTGTGTGGTCAGTTGGGAAGGCTCTGCTCTGTGGAGCCGAATGGCGGTGGCTCGGAAGCTGTCTGAGAAGGTTAAGGGAGTTACACCAGGCTCAGTCCCCTCTGACCCCCGAAGCACTGAATGTGTTTGTCCTTAATAATGAGAACTGATGAGGTCAATACACACATTTTCCATCCTACCAAAGTGTATGTGAATTGGGCAGGAAAATGCTGACTCTTGCTTTAAATTCCCATAGAGTTGTGTGTGTGTGTGTGTGTGTGTGTGTGTGTGTCGGGTGTGGGGCTTGAACTCCAGACCAGGGTGCTGTCTCTCAGCCTCTTTGTGCTCAAGGCTAGCACTTACCAATTAAACTCCAGTGCCACTACTGGTTTTTGAGTCCTTAATTGGAGATAGGGGTCTCAGGGACTTTTCTGCCTGAGCCAGCTTTGAGCCACGATCCTCAGATCTCAGCCTCCTGAGTAGTTATGATTTACAGGATGAACCACCAGTGCCTAGATAAATTCCCAGAATTTTAACCACCTTAAAAGAACCATTTGTAGCTGGGTGCCAGTGGTTCATGCCCGTAATTCTAGCTACTCAGGAGGCTGAGATCTGAGGATCATGGTTTGAAGCCAACCTGGACAGGAAAGACTTATTTCCAATAAGCTAATCAAAAAAGCTTGAAGTGGCACTGTGGCTCACTTGGTGGATCTCCAGCCTTGAGCACAAAGAGGCTCAGAGACAGCACCTAGGCCCAGAGTTCAAGCCCCAAGACCAGGGAAAAAAAGGAAACCATCTGTGCATTTATTTTAAAAGCTAAGACTTTGCACACATCACTCTTCTACATTATCATTTTGTATTATGACTTTCCCTGGAACAGGCAATACCTAAGCAGCAGCTATAGAACATTTATTACAGCTTTGTAAGTATGTTTATTTCTAGGCCCCAACACAGTGGTTTTCTACTTCAATGCACATCAGAATTCATCTAGACCTTTAAATTGTTTTTTGACGCTGGGATGTACCCACTTACCGGAATTTACCTATCTTTGGTGAAATCCTGGTACCTATATTTTTTAAAGCAGTCATTGTGATTCAAATTTGACCCAGAGGCTGAGAACTTCTGAGCCCCTTCTGAAGGAAGGGAAGGGGTATGAAAGGGAAAGATCACATAAGGTATAACCTCAACTCCTCTATATCTAGGACAAAAGGTCTGAAAGATGAAAGCATTTTGTAACTTGCTACACCAATGAGCAGAATATTAAAAGTATCAGTAAAATAATTGCAGAATGCACAGCATCAACATTTAAGGTCTGTTGGCATGAGTTCCTAGTTCTTAGTGAAGTATCTTTTATCTTCCCTTTGATACTTAAAAAATAAGTTGACAAAGACATTTTCCCTCCTTGTTTAACGGAAACTATGGCAAAACAGCTGAGAAGTCGTACTGTTTTTAGGCAGATAGAATTATTTTGAATTACTTTGGAATGTTTGAAAAAGCATTGAGTCACTGCTTCCGGGAGGTAGGGTTTAGAGTCAGTGACAGTCTCACGTGATAGTCATGCTTTGCAAAGCTTTGGTTAAAAATAGCTTGATTGCAAAAACCTCAGCATGACCAAGAAAATTAAAATAGTTCCCTCTAGCTTCGCCAGTGAAAGACATTTCCCTCTAAAATGTCATGACTCACACCAAAATGGTTAAATAGAAGTTTCGTATAGCAGCAAACTTTCCTGTTCATTCCCTTTTCAGTGGAGGCTAATTGAGGAAAACATCTGCATCCAGTTTGCCTTTATTTTTGTAGATTATTTTCTTCTACTCCATCCAACACAAAGCTTCTTCTGCCTGGCCGGTGCACAGGCAGTGATCTGTTGAATAGATGGCTTTCAGATGAATAGATGGCTTTCAGTTTTCCCCTTTTGGGTGATGACATAAATTAAACTCCAGGGAACTATTTACAATGTCATTCTGTAACCTTGAGCTGAGTGCACATATTTGAAGGCCTAAAACCACAAGAACTCTACATTGTGGGGTCACCAGGGCCAGCTCTGCTCAGTAACATAGTTCCCTTCATGATGTGCTGAGAGGCGGCCTCCTAAATTGAGCCTCTACAGTGGCAGAGTGGCCCCTGGGGACACTTCTTCTTATAGGACATTCTGGCCACTGTCTTCAACAGTGAAGCTCACCTTGTTTGTGAGGCAGACTTGTAGGCTCAACACCCCCCAGGGGTGAGCAAAGAGTTGGTACAGATTTTGCCCTCGCGTTGAATCCTGGTAACATTTCTGTCCAGCTGATGATCTTGAAGCAGGTTCAGTCTCTCTGACCACAGGGCTGACCTTCACTTCCTCCTCATGGATGATGTGAAGGCAGAGTCAAGACCATGTCTCCGTCCTCCACTTCCTCCTCAAGATGGAATGAAGGCAGAGTCGAGACCATGTCGTACATGACTTCAATGTCACCCTTCTTTGTCTTTGGTGGAGCTCTCTAGACAGAAGCTGGAAGGGAGAAGCAGAGACAAAGATGGAAAGGTCAGGACAGGACTCAGGAGAAACCAGGCAGTGTGGTTCAGGAGAGGTCTGACATTCAGGGATGAGGTTGGGCCCACACATTTCAAAGGCTGTGCTCTTGGAGGATGGGGAGCGTCCGTGTGTCTGTAGTTCAGACAGCCTTAGGCCACCCTCTGGGGGAGATCAGAGAGGAACCGCAGGGCTGGAGATGTGGTGGCATGCCAGCCAGTGAGCGAAAGCATCAGATATGGAGTTTGAGCACCACTCTGGGAGAAGAAAAATCTGTGAGCCATTAGCTGAGACCCCACAGCAGTCAGAGGAGGGAGAGGAGGGCGCCCCGCCACACTGCTGTGGAGTCGCCAGCAGGTCTGGTGGGACATATGCAGAGTCTCCTCGCCCTACCGTGAGGGAAGCCCAGGGTTCCCCTGGTGACTCTCAGACTCATGCACAAGAGCAGCAGAAGCTTGCTCAAGACAGCCTGACAAAGCAAGGGTCTGGATGTCCAGAGCTGTGTCTGGGGTGCTGGGGGTCCCTGACCCCTGCTCTACTCAGGGGCAGCAACTGCCCGATGCACAGCTGAGGCCAGCCTGAGGGGCTCGGCCGCACGTGTGCGTGGCGAGAGGGAAACCTCTGACAGGAGGTAATGACACCTGTCTGACTCAATATCCCCAGCTCAAATCATGTTGCATACTAGAAATGAAGATTGCAGAAGCAGACGAAACAGACACAGTCACCATCTGTAATATAGCTTCCAGTGTGTCTGTGAAACATGGACACACAAATAGCCGTGTGATGCACACAGAATTAAAAGGTGTGGTCTCAGGAAGGAGCCTGAGCTTGAAACAGGAATACAAGACCCTAAATCTGTGAGAGGCGGTGGAGTAGGGCAGGGGAAGAGCTCTGAAGCAAAAGCTTTTAAGATAAGAGCCGAAGTACATGAACTAATGAGGATTAGCGATTTGTGGTGTCAAGATGGTTCTGGCCGAGATGGAAGGAAGGGGTCTGGAGAGGAGAAGGCATGGCGGGGGACAGAAGCCAGCCAGCGCTTCCAGAGCCATTGCGCACTTAGAACTTACTCAAGGGTGAGAAGCAGTCATCTTTAAATATATAAAGACCTTTCTAGTTGCTGGAAACAAAATGTGTTTCCGGAATCTAAGGAGAAGGAAACTAATGTTTATATACTGTGTGAAGTGACTTCACACATATTTCTTATTTAATATTCCCAGCAGGCTTTAAAATGTTTGGTTTTGGAATGCTGTTAGTTGTTTTAGCAGTCATTGAAGTCACTGCTTGCTCAACTCCATGCCTTTGTGTAGCGTGTGCGCAAACTCGTGTGTGTGTGCACATGTGTGTGTGTGTGTGTGTGTGTGTGTGTGTGTGTGTGTGTTGGTCTGTTTCTAGACCCAGAGCGTTTCTATTTATCCTCGACAACTGCAACTTTGTCCTTATGAATGTGGGTAATGATGGTCCTCTACTTGTCCTTTTCCACCGTCAGGGATTCTTGCCGTTCTGGTCACCATCCTGGTGACTCGTATCAGGAGTTACTGTTTGACAGTGTGGTAGCTTCAGAGAAGAGGGTGTTTCGGTTCCTCTGCTTCTAATGGAGGCAGACGCCCTTCTGGCAGGCTTGCCTCCTCTCAGGTCCCGGGCTAGTTCTCAGCTCTTCTCTACATCTTGACCTGTGGCGCATCGTGCTTACCTCCTTGTTCTTTTGCTTCGCTTATGATTTCTGGGAGAATTTCTCAAACCTCTTAATTCATGGACAGAGTCTCCAGGAGTATTAGTATTTATTACATCACTTTGCACATACAGTCCTAATCAATGTCAATACAGTTAATCAATGTCTTTTTTCTTTTTCTGAGAAGTCTCAGATGTTGATAATTTTGCATTTCATTCTATTGTTTTCTTCCTTGTAATCTGCATAGTGAATGGTATTCATTCTAATCTTTCAGACAACTTCCCTTCTTTTAATATACTGGATCTTTGCTCCTCTTATTCATCCTGAATTTCTAGTGTTTCCTGAAATTAAGATGCGTTCAGTAGAGTGCATTTCTTTGACACAGACTGCTTTGGGGTCCAGGTGTCTGGGGGCCGTGTGCATTGCTCCTGGTTGCCTGCAGGTGGCAGGATTTCCCCATCTCTCACTGGACTGTTGCCCAGGGCAGCTTTGCCTCTGCCTCTCTCTGCTCTTGGTTGGCTGTGACACCCACCCCACCCCCACCCGCGGCCTCTCTCAGGTCAGGCCCTCTTCTTCCTGCTCTTAGGCTTCTTCATCCTCTGTTCTTGGTCTCCAGCCTGTCATCTGGAGTTTTTGTTAGGGAACTGTTTTATATCCTTCCCAGAAAGTCCAGCCCCTCGTACAGTTGTCCCTGGGCATCTACAGGGGGCTAGCTGCAGAGGCTCTGGGAGTGCCCCACCCTCTTCCAACATGGTGTCCCATTCGCTACAACCTGCACCACCCTCCCATATACTTTAAGTCACCTCTGGGCTACTTGCAGTGTCTAATAGACTGTAAGTGATATGTGCTGTCGTTTGAATCGATCTTAAGTAACCCTTAATGGGAGACCGTGTTGAAGGCTGACTCCTAGGATGGTGATGTAGGACTCAGATAGGTGTGGTGACCAGTCACTTAGGAACAGGGGTCTTGTTCCAAGGCCACTCCAGGTAAAATTAGCTCCACCTGAAAACAAACTGTGAGAGCAAGAAGGACTGTGTGAGCAGCTGAAATGGTAGAGCACCAAGTTCCTGAGTTCAGTCACACACACATACACACACACACAGAAAACACACATGCACAGAGGAAATACATCCACAGAGCAGAGGGCACATGCACACAGAAGACACACACACAGAGGATGTACAGAGGACATGCACACACACAGAGGACATGCACAATACAGAAGACACACACACATACAGAAGACACACACAGAGGATGTACAGAGGACATGCACACACAGAGGACATGCACACACACAGAAGACATACACAGAGGACCCACATGCACACCTAGGACACACACTGAGAACACACAGGACACACACATAGAGGACACACACACACAGGAAAGGAGAGGAAAATCTTCAGAGCATTAGGAGCATGCTCTTGGAGGGGACTGCGGAATCCCAGTCTCCTACTCTTGCTCTCTACTTCCAGGTCATGAGTGAGTAGATTTCCTCCTCTTGCCATGATGTACTGTATTGCCATAGCCCAAAAGCAATAATTGAAAAACTATGCCTGAAATGTTCAAAAATACGAGTTGATTGTTTCAGGTGTTTGTAATAGTGGTAGAAAGCTGATGGTTATACTATGTATGATTTTTAAACTGTATTTCGGGGATTGTGACAAGAGGAAAGTCCTCCCATATGCAGTACAAGTGTGTATTTACAAATAGTTTAGGTCCATGAAGGTGCAGACGTGGACATGGATGCAGAGCGCGTCTGTAAGGTGCAGACGTGGGCATGGATGCAGAGCACGTCTGTAAGGTACAGACGTGGACATGGATGCAGAGCGTGTCTGTAAGTGTCCAGAGGCAGCTGCATTTCTGCATTTGTTGGAGCATGGTGCAGACGTGGACATGGATGCGGAGTGCGTCTTGCCTCTGTCCCTTACATGTACACTGCGTTTTCAGAATAGCTTCAATGTTCCTGCCATTTAATTAAGGTCTCTGACGCTGCCACTGTTCTGTATAGGTACAGATTTTTCTGCTATTTTTGTTTGTTTTTAAGTCATCTTATTACCAAATTGCAAAGGAAAGGAGGAATGACTTGAATGTGAGTTCCTGAACTCCCTGTCAGCCTGGCCTGTCTACAGCCCAGAGGAACACGCGCCCTTAAAATTAAAACCCTCAGGCTTGCATTTCTGGCATTTCTGGCATTCTTAAATCACACTCCAGCATATTCTAAACAGGATGAAGAATGTGTACTTTGTCTACAGATTAAACAGCTGAAGAGATGCTGATCATGGAGAGGCTGGGGTGATGATTCCATAATGAGTAGCAGATCAGAAGGCTCGAGCGGAGGCACGCTTGTGGTTGCTTGTCGTGTTTGGAATGAGAATGCAGGAGCAAGTTCTGGGGCTTTGCTGGGAGCGGAGGTGGCCCCGTTGGCCGAGGTGGAAGAGGTGGCACGGCTCTGCCCAGAACTAGAGCTCTGTGTCCCTCGGACATGATGTCCAGTCCCCCCAGTGTTCCTGTCTTTGGTTTCCTCACTGCTCATGAGAGGCCATCTCTGATGCTCCCTGAGCACGATGTCTACCTGCCCCGTGCCTCGTTAGGGCTCAGTAACGCCTTCTCTAGATGGCAGGGAGAAGGGAGCAGGAGTTAGTTCTAGACTCCAGTCCCCTTTGCCAGTCTAAGTCATGACAGCTTGACCAGCCTCTTTCTTTTGTTGTTCCATGGCCACAGGCTGAACTCCTAACCTAAACCTAGCACCATCTTCCTTGGCCAAAAAGCAAGGTTCACAGAGTGCTTTCCCCACAGTCGTGTTCCTCATCTGGCCACACTTCCACCGGTCTTGTCTCGGAACGTGGCACTGCTCGGCAAACGCATGGGCTTCTTTAGTGTGTGGCTCTGGGGACTGGTGCTCTCCAGAGAGCGGGGACACGCAGTCCCCACGGGGGCTGCCCTTCCAGCCGTGGTGTCCCTGGAGAGCAGAGCCCACCTTATGAGTTTTTGTTTCTAAAATACAACCACTAATATTCATGCATTTAAAAATCCAAGTCAGGTGAATTTCCCACAGGCCATTCTGGGGAATCAGCAGTTTTCCTCTCAGTATGTGATGTCTTGGCAAAGCATGCTCAGTACGATTGTCAGCAATAGCAGGAAGGTGTTCTTTTTTCCTCTGTTGCATGTTCTCACTGTTCTTTTTTTTTTTTTTTTTTTTTTTGGTCCGGTCGTGGGGCCTGAACTCAGGGCCTGGGCGCTGTCCCTCAGCTCTTCAGCTCAAGGCTAGCGCTCTACCACTTAAGCCACAGCGCCACTTCCGGCTTTTTTCTTTTTGCTTATGTGGTGCTGAGGAATCGAACCCAGGGCCTCAGGCATGCAAGGCAAGCGCTCTACCACTGAGCCAACTTCCCAGCCCCATGTTCTCACTGTTCTTGTGGAGTTACTTTGCTTCCTTTAGACCCAGTTTTCTATGAAGAAAGTTGCTGTTGCTCCCAGAGCCAAGTCCAGATTCTTCTATTGAAAGAGGAAAAAAGGTGGCCAAAGTCACATTTTGCCTGATGAAGACTGCCTGGCCCACCTGGGCTGTGCCTAGTCTTGGAACTGATCACTATAAAGGTTCTATGATTGGCCCAGCTTGTAGCAAGTGACCAACCCCTCAACCAATCACCATCACCTGGGTGGTGGCCCCCATAAGAGAATGTCAGCTCCTTTTTAGACTTTCCTAATGAAGGAAAACAGTGAGAACTATTTCTCAAGAACACTCCCAGGTGTGTGTGATGGGTAAATGAGTCCTTAGCAGCATTGCTGCACCTCCAATTTGAGAAAAAATAGTTTGGCTACAACTTGTAAACTGATATATTTGGCCTCTTTGCCACTTCTCAGTTTCTGAGGGAGGCGTTCCCATCTGCCGTGGTCTTAAGTTGGTGTGCCACTCCCCCTAACTTCCTAGGTCAAGGTTCATTCTGGGTATGGCAGTATTAAGAGATGGGCCTATGTCATGAGAGCCCCGTGGGATTAGAGCCCTTATAACAGAGGACTGGAGGGGCCTTCTGCTCTTTCTAGCACATGAAGACAGCATACTCTGCCAATGTTTGGCTCTCCAGCCTCCAGAACTGTGAGCAGTAAATTCTGTTGTTTATAAATTACCTAGGCTAAGGAAGCCATTTTGAATACCAAATGGACTATGAAACCCCCCGGGAGTGGCAAGGCTTGCTGGACACAGCTTGTAGCTCCAGTTGGTTCAGGGACAGGCCCCGTGCACCGTGTGGGTCCCTGTGCTGTGGTGCGGGGTTTTTCCTGTGTGCACAGCTGTGACAGTGAGGGTCAATCTTCTGAGAACACATTGTCACTGGAACAGCACTCAAAGCCTCCTCTAGCCCCCAGCCCCCCGTGCAGGGGACCGTGTTCTTCTGGAACCACATCAAATACTGTCCATCGTGAGGCCACTGCTTTGGGTTTTGTTTATTGGTTGGTTTTGTTTGTTTTGTTTTTTGGTTTGAGTTTTTTTTTTCTGAACATTCTTTTCTTCTTTTCCTCTGTTGCTATCTTAGTTTTCTTCCTTTTTAAACCAAGATAAGATGTTTCTAGTTTTCTTAAGGATTCTTTTGATGAAATAATTCTAATTTATATTTTTATTTCTCTTGTAGCCTGGGGAGCATTTTTATGTGCACAAAGTCTTCTTTTGTGATCTTATCCAAGACAAACTTCAGGTTCTTCTTTTTCTCAAAGTTACTACTAGCCAAACTGAAACTTAAAAATCAGCTTACTAAAAAGTTATGTAGGCCTTTGCCCATAGAAAAAGTTGCACTGCTATGGAAGTTTTTAATTTTTTTTGTAAAGGGCCAAATAATAAATACTTTAGACTTTGTACATATGGTTTCTATCAGTATTACTCAACTTTGCCATTGCCATATAGAAATAACCGTAGATAATGAACACATGAATAAGTGTTTCCCAATAAAGCTGCATTTTCAGAAACAGGTGATGGTTCAGACCTGTGCCAGAAGCCATAGCTGCTGACTGTGGCTCCAAAGCATCTTCTGCTTTGAACCCTCTTAGAAAAACTGGAGTTGAAGACTTTGAGGTGAATGTATCATAATTTTTATCCCTCTCATGGAGTAAAAATGAACTGTATTTAGACAAGGTGCTGAAGGGGGGATCACTGAGCTGTGGAGATCGATTAGGGCATTGGAATAAAATACTTCCTTATTGCATGCCATGCTCCACCGCGAGAACCTGCTCAGCAATGGTACAGTTACACATAAGTGATTTTGTGCATGTATCTGTACGTTTTTTGTAGAATGCACACATATATGGTGTGGATCTATGTGGAAAAGCTGAGGACTGCTTACCTGTCTAGCAGAAACTGTCCTACCTCAGATGGATGGGAGAGAAAGACTAGGGAAGGCATGCCTAACACAAAGGGAAACGGCGACCCAGCACAGATCTGCACCAGTGTAAACAATAGTGACGTTGCTACCCAGTGGCGGATTTACTGCAAGCCACCTGTGGTCTGGGGGCAGAAACACAGCCCCTTGCCATAGTGAACCTCCACTACTACTGAATTTGTCCAAAATCTATTTGCATAAGCCCTTTAAAAACACACCTACTGCTGGAAGGAAATGGAAACAAATTATACTACATGACATAAGCCAGACCAAGAAAAACAAAGCTGCATAGTTTCCTTCATTTGTGGTAGATAGAGCCCACCTACAGATCTGTAAGTGAACACACTGGGCCACATGCAGGTGGTTTACAAATGAGTTATGCCGGTTTCCGTAGTGTAGCGGTTATCACGTTCACCTCACACAAATGAATTAACCAAAGTATAATAGACTCTATAGAAAGCTCAAATAATATACAATAATCTTTTAGAAAGACTAAGTGAAAGCCCAACAAACCTGACACCAGGAATGGGTACACCGGGAATGGGTACACCGGGAAATGGGTACACTGGGAATGGGTACACTGGGAAATGAGTACACCAGGAAATGGGTACACTGGGAAATGGGTACACCAGGAATGGGTACACTGGGAATGGGTACACTGGGAAATGGGTACACCGGGAATGGGTACACTGGGAATGGGTACACTGGGAATGGGTACACCAAGAATGGGTACACTGGGAATGGGTACACCAGGAATGGGTACACCAGGAATGGGTACACCAGGGAAATGGGTACACCGGGAATGGGTACACCAGGAAATGGGCACACCAGGAATGGGTACACCAACCGGAAAATGGGTAAACTGGGAAATGGGTACACCAACCAGGAAATGGGTACATAGGGCCAGGGGGGCAAGGGAAAGACAAATGAAGGGGAGAAGGAGCTGAGAATGCAGTAGAAAGCATTCACTGTATATACTACAAGATTAAGAAAACTGAGGGAAGGCCTAGGTTGAAGGGAAGTGAAATGTTGATCAAACACATTGTATTCATAAACTGCTTTATTAAATGGCACCTCCTTTGTACAACTACTTAAAGATAATTTAAAGATTAAAACAAAAGCCCTACACCTACTAGGTGAAGTCGGGGTTACATGCATTCCAGAGGAGCTGGAGAGAGGCCTGGGGTGCCCAAGGGAGCCAGAGAAGCCTGGGAGGAACAGAACTGAGCAGCCGGTCATGGAAATGTGTTCTTTCATTTCCCATGTTCCACTGCTGTGCATCTGTGATTTATTTTCCAGCACATGTTGGAATTTGACAGACTCTCATGCTGGTCTACTTCACAGCTGAAACCATTTGCCATTTGGTAGATGATAAAGCAAGTGACAGTTTACATTAAAAAGGCTGTAAAAGAAGCCGTCTGTGAAAGAGACAGACAGGTGTCAAACCGACTCTCAGGGCCTCCTCTCTGGAGCTGTAGAGCCCTCAGCTTATGCCAGGCCTTGTAACAGAGTTGAATTCTGCACACATCCTGCTTAAGGGTGGCACACTGGTGTGATGGCAGAGAACTGCACCCTACAGAACCCTAGCTCATGTGCACAGGGATGGGTACGTGCCTCCGGCCGCTGCAGCTGCTAGGGAGCCCTGTCCAAGATCACAAGTGCCAGCTATCCTAGGACAGGGTGGGAGAACCAGCCTAGGACAGCACAACATGCGATGAAGACACGGTCCAGGAGGGGCCGGCCCTGCGCTGCACAGGCCTTCTCTGCAGAAGAGCCCAGGCCTGGGAGGGTCTTCTGTGAGGGCCTTTTATCTGGGTGATAGAGACCCACTTGGCTACCTGTTTCAAAGGGATAGGTCTCAGGTCACTCTCCCACATTTCTCTGTTTTATGTTTTATGCTTCTCCGTTCTATTCTATTCCATCCTGTTCTTCCTTTCTGTCATCTCTCGCTGCCTAGGATAGAATAGTCTCTGCCTGTTTACTTCTTTGGCTCAGACCAATCCTATTGCACACCTATCAGGGGTGCTGGAGTGGACATTTCTGATGACACCCTGGGTAAGCTGGTATGGTAGCCTGAGAACGGGGGCACTGGGAGGCGGGCAGAGAGGAGATGGCACCTGGGGAGAGGTGACTGTTCCAACAGTGGCCAGGGAAGCAGGGAGGGGTGGGATTTCAGGAATCAGTGGAGATGAACAGAGGCCAGATTTTGTACGTCTGTGCTGGGCCGCAGGATATGTGGTTTCACGGGACTCACTAGTGGAGTGTGGCGTGACTACTGGTCATGAGAAGGTTTTAGAACGGAGGTTTTAGATCCGTGTGGACACTACACTCCAGCAAAGCTGTTGGATAAAGTTAAGGAAAAATGTGTTTTGGATTTAGCCATGAGGAAGCCATTGGTGACCTTGGCATCACTGCATGGAGTAGGGGAAGAAACAGCCGGATTAAGTGACCTGAGGCTCTGGAATCTGACAAAGCAGACCCAGCGAGTGTGGAGTGCTCGGAAGAAAACAAGACATTTTGAATTGTGTGGATGTCTTCCCGTTGCAAATTTTCTGCCAAAGAATGTTGGGAATGCCAAGCAGCAAACAGCTGGTGCAGCCTTGCTTCTCCTGGCAGAGCCGTGGAGTGTTTCTGCCCTGTCCCGTCGCTGGGTCCCAGGCAGAAGCTGGTCCTAACGACCTTCTCTCTTTCAGGCCGGATCCTGGACCTGAAGACGGGGACGGTCAAGAAGGAGGGGCAGCAGTCCTCGATGCGGATGTGCATGGGCTCGCGGCGCTCCTTCATCTGCAGGATGAGGTCTGACGGGGCCGCGGGGCTGGGGCCGGGTGCGCCCTCTGATCTGCCATCAGAGCCTGCAGCCGCGCTGCTAAGGTCACAGGGGCTGACTTGCTTTCTCTCCAGTGACCGCAGCCTGCTGGGTCTGTGGAAGTGTTCCCATCTATCTGTCCCCCTCTTTTCCGCCCATTCTTAGACTCACACCTCACTGTCCTACGATTCTCCTGACTATTTACCCGTCCGGCCTGTCCTACCAGGGTGTACCCCTGCCTCCTACCACCACCAGCAGTGCTACCAGATGATGTGTCCATCACTAGAGCCCTCTCAATCCATCACTCCCATACCCCTACGATCAGAACCAGGACCCCAGCCTTTTAGAGACACTGAGCTTTGTGGGGAATAGTTTATATCTGAACCAGAACAACTCAGAAAGTAAAGACTGAGGCTGCAAAACTTGACCTCAGAGGAGAGCTGAGCAGGAACTGCAACCACTAGCAAAGGAACAAGACCAACTTCTACCACCTCCTGCTCCTCCTGCTCCTCCTGCTCCTCCTCCTCCTCCTGCTCCTCCTGCTCCTCCTGCTCCTCCTGCTCCTCCTCCTCCTCCTGCTCCTCCTCCTCCTCCTGCTCCTCCTCCTCCTGCTCCTCCTCCTCCTGCTCCTCCTCTACTTCCTCCTCATCCTCCTCTTCCTCCTGTTCCTCCTCCTCCTCTTCTTCCTCCTCCTCCTCTTCTTCCTCCTCCTCCTCTTCTTCCTCCTCCTCCTCCTCCTCCTCCTCTTCCTCCTCCTCCTCCTCTTCCTCCTCTTCCTCCTGCTCCTCCTCCTCCTCCTCTTCCTCCTCCTCCTCTTGCTCCTCCTCCTTTTCCTCCTCCTCCTCTTCCTCCTGCTCCTCCTCCTCCTCCTCCTCTTCCTCCTCCTCCTCTTGCTCCTCCTCCTCTTCCTCCTCCTCCTCTTCCTCCTCCTCCTCCTCCTCCTCTTCTTCCTCCTCCTCCTCCTCCTCCTCCTCTTCCTCCTCCTCCTCCTCCTCCTCCTGCTCCTCCTCCTCCTCCTCCTGCTCCTCCTCCTGCTCCTCCCCCTGCTCCAGGAGGAGCCTATCCAGGCCTCCCTGGCACATAGTACCCAGGTTCTTCTTGAGCTCCTCTCTACAAAGCTGGAAGATTCTGAACTGGTCTTAGTACAGCCCAAAGTCAGCCTTCCCTGCCTGACCCCTCCTTTCTGTGAAGCTGCCTGACCCCCAGAGGGCTGCAGGAGGCCTGGCACTGTGACCCACCAGCCCAGTCAGTCTGTGCATTTGCTGTGCGGCCTGCGACTGCACTTAAGCTGTCCACAGAGGATGCTTTCCTTGATCTGCTCCTTGACCCCTTGGCTAGGCCTGCCGAGCCGGCAGCGGCACTGAGGGCTCTTCAGGACCTGGGGTTAGTCGACTTTGCCCTGCACCTGTCCTCTCAGCAGCTGGAATTTGTCCAGAAGGTGTAGTTGAAGCCCCCTTCACCACCCCTCATGTCACAGGACAGCACTGGGGCTCCAGCACCTGAGCCCCTCTATTTAGGGGGGAGCCTCACGGCCTGCTTCCTGTTCATCCGGCAGGGGCACTGGGTCTTAGAGTCACAGCACTCCCCCGGGGCACTATGCCATCAGCCAGGGACGTCAAGCAGGGTGGGCCTGCAGTGCCTGGCGAAGGCTGCCAGTGCCTGTCCTTGCTCAGAAGCATTCAATAGTGCCCTGGCAGTGCAAATGATTCTCTTCTTCCTTCTCCTCCTCCTCCTTATTTTTGAGATAAGGCCTCCCTTTTTGCCCCAGACCAGCCTAGACCTGTTCCTCCTGTTTCCAATTTCTGTGATAGCTGGGATGACAGGTATATACCGCCATGCCCATCATGGTTGTTGAGATGGGTCTTGCAGAGTTTCTTTTTCTTATGCCTGCCTGGAGCCCAGCCTCTGTGTGATGTGCTGCCAGGCTCGGCTGCTGGTGGAAGTGGAGCCTTGTGAGCTTTCTGCTGAGGTGGTCCTTCTGACCTTAGCTCTGAGTGGCTACGGTCACAGGCGTGAGCCCCCACCCGGCAGGAGCAAGCTCTTCATGGCATCATCCGAGCAATTCCCTCGCGGATCAGTTGCTTGGCAGTGTCATGTAGACGTTTCTGTTGGCTGCATTCACCGCTATTAGGCCTGCCCTGTACCAATCAAATTCACTTAGTCCTCCCTCTGCCGTGACGTGTCGGTAGATACCCTCCACGTTGCTTGTTGGAGTGCCTGATCTGCTGAAAGCAGCCTTCTCTGCTGATAAAGCAACATAACTTCAGCAGGACACTGGGCGCAGTCTGCGGGACAAGGACAGAGATCCTGCCAGCATCCCTGGGCAACAGTGCCACAGACTGAGCCTGCTGTGAAACCTTTCAGACTCTGTCAGCTTTCCAGGGTCCCAGAATGTGATTCCACTCTTGCCTTTGTTGTGTTGCAAATTAAGATACCTAGGCTGTAACATGCCATGTAGTCGGAAAATGGAAATTAATTTACTAAGTGGGCATAACCACCACTGGCCAGAGCCCGGCCTCGGCGCAGGCTTTGGATGTTTGGCACCTGGGACGCCAGAAAGGTTAGCATGAGACGGTCCTACCAGAGCACAAGTGTGCTGCTTCATCTCCCCGAGCTCCTGCCAAGGACTCACAGAAAGATCCGCCCCTCCTTGCCCTCGCCCATTCTCTCTTCTGCCATCAGTAGGATTGCAGCTGTCCAGACAGCTCTAGAATCAGCACACCCACGAAGGAAGCGAGAGGTTCCACAGCTGTGATGCCAAGCATCAGAAGATGCTACCGTTCATCAACTAGAAGCCGCTGTTTTGAGCCATCTCTTTGTTCAGGCTTGTCAGCAACTATGTGACTGAAATGGGCTGTGGGACTCCGTAGAGTCAGGCCTCTCTGCAGTCTTTGTTTGAGAGCAATAGGCTGGGCCCTGAAACATTTTCCAAGTGGATTTTGAAGTAGATCCATTTACCTTCCCTGATGGCAATCAAAACTAAAAGGCCTGCAAGCCTGCTCCTTCACTTTGCAGGGTGTTGGCCACAGGTCTCATCTGAATGGATGCATAAGCACCCATAAAGGTCCATGAACTTGGTAGCAGCAATGTATGTTTCATAAACCTGCTTGGATCTCTGCTCACTCTCATCTGTCTGTCGAATCTTAGGTGTGGAAATGCACCTCTGGATCACCTGCCCCTGAACAGAATAACCACCATGAGGAAAAGGTTCAGGTCAGCACTCTCTGATTGTCTGCTGGGGTTGTGCAGGGTGGTAGTGTCGGTTCAGGTCAGCACTCTCTGGTGTGTCCGCTGGGGTTGTGCAGGGTGGTAGTGTCGGTTCAGGTCAGCACTCTCTGATTGTCCGCTGGGATTGTGCAGGGTGGTAGTGTCGGTTCAGGTCAGCACTCTCTGACTGTCCGCTGGGGTTGTGCAGGGTGGTAGTGTCGGTTCAGGTCAGCACTCTCTGATTGTCTGCTGGGGTTGTGCAGGGCGACAGTGTCGGTTCAGGTCAGCACTCTCTGATTGTCTGCTGGGATTGTGCAGGGTGGTAGTGTCGGTTCAGGTCAGCACTCTCTGACTGTCCGCTGGGGTTGTGCAGGGCGACAGTGTCGGTTCAGGTCAGCACTCTCTGATTGTCTGCTGGGGTTGTGCAGGGTGGTAGTGTCAGTTCAGGTCAGCACTCTCTGTCTGCTGGGGTTGTGCAGGGCGACAGTGTCGGTTCAGGTCAGCACTCTCTGATTGTCTGCTGGGGTTGTGCAGGGTGGTAGTGTCGGTTCAGGTCAGCACTCTCTGATTGTCTGCTGGGGTTGTGCAGGGTGGTAGTGTCGGTTCAGGTCAGCACTCTCTGATTGTCTGCTGGGGTTGTGCAGGGTGGTAGTGACAGTTCAGGTCAGCACTCTCTGATTGTCTGCTGGGGTTGTGCAGGGCGACAGTGTCGGTTCAGGTCAGCACTCTCTGATTGTCTGCTGGGGTTGTGCAGGGTGGTAGTGTCGGTTCAGGTCAGCACTCTCTGATTGTCCGCTGGGGTTGTGCAGGGTGGTAGTGTCGGTTCAGGTCAGCACTCTGATTGTCTGCTGGGGTTGTGCAGGGTGGTAGTGTCGGTTCAGGTCAGCACTCTCTGATTGTCTGCTGGGGTTGTGCAGGGTGGTAGTGTCGGTTCAGGTCAGCACTCTCTGATTGTCTGCTGGGGTTGTGCAGGGTGGTAGTGTCGGTTCAGGTCAGCACTCTCTGATTGTCCGCTGGGGTTGTGCAGGGTGGTAGTGTCGGTTCAGGTCAGCACTCTCTGATTGTCTGCTGGGGTTGTGCAGGGTGGTAGTGTCGGTTCAGGTCAGCACTCTCTGATTGTCTGCTGGGGTTGTGCAGGGTGGTAGTGTCGGTTCAGGTCAGCACTCTCTGATTGTCTGCTGGGGTTGTGCAGGGTGGTAGTGTCGGTTCAGGTCAGCACTCTCTGGTGTGTCCGCTGGGGTTGTGCAGGGTGGTAGTGTCGGTTCAGGTCAGCACTCTCTGATTGTCCGCTTGGGTTGTGCAGGGTGGTAGTGTCGGTTCAGGTCAGCACTCTCTGACTATCCGCTGGGGTTGTGCAGGGTGGTAGTGTCGGTTCAGGTCAGCACTCTCTGATTGTCCGCTGGGGTTGTGCAGGGTGGTAGTGTCGGTTCAGGTCAGCACTCTCTGATTGTCTGCTGGGGTTGTGCAGGGTGGTAGTGTCGGTTCAGGTCAGCACTCTCTGATTGTCTGCTGGGGTTGTGCAGGGTGGTAGTGTCAGTTCAGGTCAGCACTCTCTGTCTGCTGGGGTTGTGCAGGGCGACAGTGTCGGTTCAGGTCAGCACTCTCTGATTGTCTGCTGGGGTTGTGCAGGGTGGTAGTGTCAGTTCAGGTCAGCACTCTCTGATTGTCTGCTGGGGTTGTGCAGGGCGACAGTGTCGGTTCAGGTCAGCACTCTCTGATTGTCTGCTGGGGTTGTGCAGGGTGGTAGTGTCGGTTCAGGTCAGCACTCTCTGATTGTCTGCTGGGGTTGTGCAGGGTGGTAGTGTCGGTTCAGGTCAGCACTCTCTGATTGTCTGCTGGGGTTGTGCAGGGTGGTAGTGTCGGTTCAGGTCAGCACTCTCTGGTGTGTCCGCTGGGGTTGTGCAGGGTGGTAGTGTCAGTTCAGGTCAGCACTCTCTGATTGTCTGCTGGGGTTGTGCAGGGTGGTAGTGTCGGTTCAGGTCAGCACTCTCTGATTGTCTGCTGGGGTTGTGCAGGGTGGTAGTGTCGGTTCAGGTCAGCACTCTCTGATTGTCTGCTGGGGTTGTGCAGGGTGGTAGTGTCGGTTCAGGTCAGCACTCTCTGGTGTGTCCGCTGGGGTTGTGCAGGGTGGTAGTGTCGGTTCAGGTCAGCACTCTCTGACTATCCGCTGGGGTTGTGCAGGGTGGTAGTGTCGGTTCAGGTCAGCACTCTCTGATTGTCTGCTGGGGTTGTGCAGGGTGGTAGTGTTGGTTCAGGTCAGCACTCTCTGATTGTCCGCTGGGGTTGTGCAGGGTGGTAGTGTCGGTTCAGGTCAGCACTCTCTGATTGTCTGCTGGGGTTGTGCAGGGCGACAGTGTCGGTTCAGGTCAGCACTCTCTGATTGTCCGCTGGGGTTGTGCAGGGTGGTAGTGTCGGTTCAGGTCAGCACTCTCTGGTGTGTCCGCTGGGGTTGTGCAGGGTGGTAGTGTCGGTTCAGGTCAGCACTTTTCTGATTGTCTGCTGAGGTTGTGCAGGGTGGTAGTGTTGGTTCAGGTCAGCACTCTCTGATTGTCCGCTGGGGTTGTGCAGGGTGGTAGTGTCGGTTCAGGTCAGCACTCTCTTGTGTGTCCGCTGGGGTTGTGCAGGGTTGTAGTGTCGGTGGCCTTACTTGGGAAGTGGCCCAGCCTGAAGAGGGAGCTGAGTTTAGGGAGAACCAGGACTGTGCTCCAGGCAAGAATATGAAGCTGACTAGAATGTGCCTATAAATCTACACGGAAACACACGGGATGGTAAAAGACCAACAAATGCACCCAGACATGATAAACTAGACAGGTCTCCAGATAGTCACACAGTGAGACCACAGGAAGGACCGCAGAGGCTCAACACACTTATGTGCATATGAGCATATAAAATAATAGCTATCAAAATGAACTCTAAGAAATGATGTTTTTGTTTTCTTTTCCTTTTGTCCCGTTAGTTCATTTATCTGTCTCTGGGAGGGCAAGGGGGCACAGAAATGGAGGGACAAAGTGCAGACAGATGCAGCAGTGATGCTCTCTAGATGCAATGTTGAAAATGAACTGTACAACCTGTGGTGAGGACAGGAGGGAAAAACTGGGAGCGATCTATGGGAGGAGAGGCACTTTTCTCAAAGAAGTGCACTCGTTACCTGGCTGTGTAACGGTCACCC
The DNA here is from genome assembly GCF_024711535.1 of Dipodomys merriami. Lineage (NCBI taxonomy): Eukaryota > Metazoa > Chordata > Mammalia > Rodentia > Heteromyidae > Dipodomys > Dipodomys merriami. The sequence continues at coordinate 316,922 of NW_027206428.1, read as the reverse complement.
ATCCATCACCTTTACAATAACAACGGATACATAGATTTAAAAAGTCAAGTTGGATGGAATTACTTGTGACTGTCAGACTCTGCGGGAGGCAGAGTGAGGAGAGGTTAGGGTTCCGAGGTACAGGGACAAACGGGAGCCCAGGGGCTTGTTGGCATCGTGCTTCCCCTCGTCTGCGAAAACAGTTTCACAAACGTTCTTTCTTTAGGAACGGACTTGGCCCTGTGAAAGAGGGTGAAGCCCAGTATGCTGTGGTCCACTGCACAGGGTACATCAAGGCCTGGCCGCCGGCAGGTGAGAGACTGGCAGGCGTAGTCCCAGGAGGCTGACGGCTGCTTACATCTGACCAAAGGATGTGTGCTCCTAGGAGAGGCCAGAAATGACTCTTATTTTCTGTGGTAGTTAGAACTTAATCATCTATGTCAGTGGAAAAAATCCTGCTGCCTGAAGCTAAGATTTCCAAAAAGAGCCTACCTAATGCCACTTCTTCTGTGGCTAATGTTTCCTGATGTTCTAAGCATACCTAACACTGTCCTGTGCCTACTGCTGAGAACCCTCCAGACCAAGGACACATTGTGTTCATCTTCCTACCCAAGTAGGTAGCTCAAACTGGACACACAGTATGTATCCAGGAAGACTAGACAATGGATACATGCGTAGACTGACAAAACAAAGACAAGACCAAGGACACATTGTGCTCATCTTCCTACCCCAGTAGGTAGCTCAAACTGGACACACAGTATGTATCCAGGAAGACTAGACAATGGATACATGCATAGACTGACAAAACAAAGACAAGACCAAGGACACATTGTGCTCATCTTCCTACCCCAGTAGGTAGCTCAAACTGGACACACAGTATGTATCCAGGAAGACTAGACAATGGATACATGCGTAGACTGACAAAACAAAGACAAGACCAAGGAATAGGATGGAGGAAAAGAGGGTCTCTTGCCCTGACTAAAGAAACGGTCAACCAAGAGGGATGGGTAGGTGAAAGAATTTGTCGCCAGAATTTCTGAGGAGTTTGTAGAGTCTCCTTTCCCAGAGAGAGATCTTTTTAAATGGCTGAGACATTCATCTGGCCTTGATGAGGTGGGTGAAATAAAGTCATAGCCCTCTCATGCCTGACAAGGGAAAGAGAGCCATGTCTGGCTGGAAGGCTTCTCCTTAGTCAGCACTTGCCAAGGGTCTGTGAAAATGGAACACCTGTTTCTCTGAAATAGTTCTAGCTGCAGATGTCCAAGAACCTCGTATTCTGAGAGGATCCAGAGGCCAGTCCCTCTGCACTTAAAGGAAGACTCTTTTCAGACTGGTAAACAAGATTGCTTTAACCATTTCCTTCCTACCCTGAGTACTGGTTTTCGCCTCTCTCCTTCTGAGCCTTGTAAGCCCTTACTTTCCTCTACAAGGCAAACCACAGGCTGTCTTCTCTTATAGACTTGTAGGCACCCTTTACCGCCCGTAGTTCTTTGGCTTTTTTCCCCTCCCTTTTTCTTTTGCCTCTGATGGCATTTTTTTATTCTCTGTCAACAGGAAAGTAAAATGTTTATATGACTTGGAAGAACCACTTAGGCTTCCTAACTAAATATTTGGACAAAATTGTGAAAACATAGATGAACAACTTTAATGACATCTTCCTTCCTTGTTTCTGCATCTTTCACAGATGCAATGAGGGTGACCTCGGAACTGTTGAAAGACCTCCCGCAGAGTGAGGAGCAGGAAGTGGGTGCGGGCTGTTGAGGTCATCAGCTAGCTTCCCTCCCAGGACAGCCGCAGGGAATCTGGGGTTTGGTTGCACAAACTTAAGTATGAGCACCTCCCTTCTTCTCCACTTGGTTTGGGCAATCTGATGAGGCCAGCATCTCTCGTTATAGGAATGACCATCCCTGATGAAGATGCTGATGTGGGACAAGGCAGTAAATACTGCCTCGTGGCAATTGGGAGGCTCCAGGTAAGGTAACCCTTCTGGGTCTTTCCATCTCAAATTCAGCCTTCTGATGGCTAAGGGCAAGGAATGTACATTTGATGCCCGTGGACTCAGTAGTCATTGGGATTTGTGCGTCACTCTGGGATAGGCTGAGCCAGATGATGAGCGGTTGGCGGTGGAGGTCTTCCTGCACTGGTGCTCTTATGAGTCCACCACTGTCTCAGGTGGTTACTGCAGTCCAGTTTGTCCCCAGCACATCCCTGCTTACTCAGCGGAGTGGCTCCCCAGGCTCCCCTGCAATGGCGTCAATGGCGTCCACCCTTCTTCCGTTGTCACCACACCCTGTCGCCAAACCACTGTTCCCCGGTTAACCCGCACTTCCCGACCTCTGTGGGCAGGGAATGTTTCTTCTCCTGTCATTTATTTGTCCTTCTTTTAAACTTCCTTTTCCTCCGGTGTACTTTTGCCTACTCATTCTTCAAAACTCATCAAAAATAACTTCCCATGTTTTAATCAAAGTCATTGACCCCCTTCCGGTGGGCCTCCCTGTGTGTTTGCCATAGCTGATGGAGTGCTTGCTCATTCCCTGCAAGGTCCTCAAGTCCAGAGTGGGCCTTGTGTGTCCTGTGGAAACCCAATACACTCAGAATCTGATTCATGCAGTCTACTGAATCATTCCGTGTTTTCCTTGTGACTTGGAGAACCTTCCCCAGACTGACAAGTGGAGTAGAATGAACAGTCCAGTCTTCCACTCCTGCCTTCCCATGCTTGACCATTTTTAGACGCATGAACAAGCAATCCCATTAAGACAGCTTCTAGGTAGTCCTCACTGATGGGTGAAATAAGAATATTTGGACCAGGGAGCAGGTATTCAAAAGTTGTGGGGGTGGGGGGCCACAGGGGAAGGGACAGATGAATGAAGAGGAGAAGAGGGCTAGAATGCAGTCACCAAGCTTATGAATATCCTACAAAGTTAAGGAGAGTGAGGGGTGGGTAGGAGAGGAATAGGTAAGAATCTTGAAAAGGTTAACATTGATCAGGATGCATTATATTCATAAACTGCTTTGTTAAGTGGCAACTCCTTTGTACAACTACTTAAAGATGATGATAAAAGGGAAGAAAAGCATATGTGGGTAAATTTTGTCTGAAAACCTATGCTTTCCAAATATTTTAACCAGTTACATCAGCTCATTTGCCACTTTTAGTGAAAGGAAAGGCAAGAGAAGGGGAGGGTATAAAATGCATTGAGCACCAACGATTTGCCAGGCACAGTGACAAGGTTTTAACCTCACAACCACTCTATGAAGTTATACGTCCCATTATTCCCATTAGCTAGAAATGTAAATTTTTCAGTGGCCCATCCACGGGAGTTTCCAAAACACTTGGAAGCTCTCCAACACCCTCTGGCCCATGACCCAGAAGGTCAAGCCACATGCATGAGTCCCGTTCCCTGCCTGTGGCGTGCCTCCGTCGCCATCTCCGTCCGCGCTCAGCTGTGGGCTCCCTGTTCCAGGTGACCAGCTCTCCTGTGTGCATGGATATGAACGGGATGTCAGTGCCCACCGAGTTCTTGTCCCGGCATAACTCTGATGGGATCATCACGTTTGTGGATCCAAGATGTATTAGCGTGATTGGCTACCAACCCCAGGTCAGTAGGTAATTTCAAGCTCTTGGCAGTTGGTTAGAGACTTAGCTTTTCTTAAAATGTTTTTATCTCCTTTGAGACATGATACAGTAACATTGTGATGACACATGATAAAGGTCCAGGTGCTTGGAGAGAGTGACACCTCTCCAAAGCAACAAAGTTCACTGTAAACATCTGCACTACTGCAGATTAACTTGCTATCTTTTTTCCTAACCATTCTGGCTCTCCAGCTGATTATTTTTACACACCAGCATTCAGGTCAATCAATCTTAATCACCAAGTTTACCAACATGAAGCAGTCTGCAGAATCTTATTAAGATGCCCACTGGATTTTTGCCCAATCCCCTTTTTACACTGAGGCACCTTTTCAGGTCTTTGTTGCAGATTCGTTTTAGCAATTTGGTGACCTGAGAAACAGGAAAAGGCAAGAGTAGTTAGTACCAAGGAGCCGAAACAACAACACGCAGCAGGATTGCTGAGCTGTCCCAGGCTTGATGCCACCAAGCCAGGAAGACCCTTAGGAGGCAAGCTGAGCATCAACAAGTATGGAATATTGGGTGAATCTACCACACAAGGATTGGTTTTCTTAGGTATAGCACTGTACATTGCAGTTTTGTAAGACTGCATCATTTTTGTGAAATGCATGTTAAAATATTTTGGGGAGAAGTGCTATGATCACTGCAACTAACAGCCAAGTGGCTCAGCAAGAAACCTGTTGAGTGTGTGTGGACCTGTGAGCGTATACGCTTACATGTGTGAGAAAAACATGGATGCTGCACAACACACGCTTACATGCGTGGAGAGCAATAGAATGCCAGCATGACAAATGCAGACAGTTCTTCATTCTACACAAAGAACATACAAGTATTTATTATACTTTAGGTCTGTAGAGACCTAAATTTGGGGGCAATTTTTAAAAAATCTTTTTTAAAAAAAGAAAAAGATCTGTATTCTTAGGAACCAACTTTGAGGAATGTGGATATGAATGTTTTAATTACATAGATATTTTCTTTTTTTTTTGTTTTTTTACTGTGCTGGGGTTCAAACAGAGAAGAGAAGAGTGCGCATACTAGGTATCTGTTCTACAACTAAGATATACCCAGTCCTACATATATGTTTCACGCTAGAAACAATCCAGACCCATACTATTAGAGCCCTTTATCCTACATTTCTAGTCGTGCAAATCTTGAGGATTCTAGGATGGAGTAAGGGGAAGTTGATGTGTTGGCGCTGTATTGCCAGTCAGACTCTCCCTGAGTGTCTGGGTGCTGTGGACATGTTTGTGTCTGGATGCTCTGGACCTGTTCATGGGACTTCCCTTTGCTGTTGGGTCAGCTTACACTTGGACAGTGTGTGCTTCTGTGGGCTCCAGTGACAAGTTAAAATATATCTTTGCTGTCCAACACTCTGAGTGGACCACTTCCCCGTCACACACGAAGTTGCCCTTTCACAGTCTCTGTTGCCGCTAGTTTTGGGGTAAGGTTAAGTAAAGCATTAGATTAGTACAGGTAGATAGCAAACAGGCTTTCAATACTATGGTTATTTGATGACAACCTCATTTCCTCAGCTGCCAGACAGCTAGTTTCCACATTTAAACAATTTCAATTTTTATAGGGCACACATCTGTCCACATGCAATGCTTGGGCTTTCTTTTGATGTTTATTAAAATATATCTATTGCAGTTTGCCTCTCCAAGGCAAACAAAAATAAAATTGCATTCTGAAACCGCTGATCCTAGTGCCTTAGCAAAATTAGTAACTGTTAGGGAATGTGAGTAGAAGAAGCCAGCACGGTGGTGACTCCCGGGGACAACCAGTGGGCTTTGCTTTATTAAAAATGTGTGATGGGATTGGGGCTGGGAAGGTGGCTCAGTGGTAGAGCGCTTGCCTTGCATGTATGAGGCCCTGGGTTCCATTCGTCAGCACCACATAAGCAGACAAAGCCGGAAGTGGGGCTGAGGTTCAAGTGGTAGAGCGCTAGCCTTCAGCTGAAGAGCTGAGGGACAGTGCCCAGGCCCAGAGTTCAAGCTCCAGGCCTGGAACACACACAAAAAACTTGTGGTGGGGCAAATTTAAAAAGATGGACACAAAAATGAACATATTTGTCCCTTGGTGAATAGATGAAAAATGGGATTATTGACACCTCTCTTTTTATTTAGGATCTTCTGGGAAAGGACATTTTGGAATTCTGCCACCCTGAGGATCAGAGCCATCTGCGTGAGAGTTTCCAGCAGGTACTGACTGCTGCATGTGTGCATGGCCCGAGGGGCGTGAGTCCTAGGGTGTGCCAGGCCTGTGTGCGTGTGTGTGCGCGCGCGTGTGTGTGCATGGCCTGAGGGGCGTGAGTCCTAGGGTGTGCCAGGCCTGTGTGCGTGTGTGTGTGCGCACGCGCGTGTGTGTGCATGGCCTGAGGGGCGTGAGTCCTAGGGTATGCCAGGCCTGTGTGTGTGTGTGTGTGTGTGTGCGTGCGCACATGGCCCGAGGGGCCCATCCTAGGGTGTGCCAGGCCTGTGTGCGTGTGCGTGCGTGTGCGTGCGCACATGGCCCGAGGGGCCTGAGTCCTAGGGTGTGCCAGGCCTGTGTGTGCGTGCGTGTGCGTGCGCACATGGCCCGAGGGGCCTGAGTCCTAGGGTGTGCCAGGCCTGTGTGTGTGTGTGCGTGCGTGCGTGCGCACATGGCCCGAGGGGCCCATCCTAGGGTGTGCCAGGCCTGTGTGCGTGTGCGTGCGTGCGTGCGCACATGGCCCGAGGGGCCCATCCTAGGGTGTGCCAGGCCTGTGTGTGCGTGCGTGTGCATGCGCACATGGCCCGAGGGGCCTGAGTCCTAGGGTGTGCCAGGCAGGCTACAAGTTCCCACGGAAGGTCTGTCAGGGAGGCCTGCCCTGGCTGCGCTGCCCGGGGGTCGGGTGTGACCGGAGGCCCAGCACCAGGCAGCGAGCCGGCGCCGGCCGCCCCGGTAGCGCTGCAGACGGACAGCCTTGGAGCTACCTCGGGCGCAGGGGGCGCCTGCCCGGCGGCCGCTCCGCCCGGCGGCCGCTCCGCCCGGCGGCCGCTCCGCCCGGCGGCCGCTCCGCCCGGCGGCCGCTCCGCCCGGCGGCCGCTCCGCCCGGCGGCCGCTCCGCCCGGCGGCCGCTCCGCCCGGCGGCCGCTCCGCCCGGCACTCCCCCGCTCAGCCCCGGACCTCCCAATGTCTCCCCAGGTGGTGAAGCTGAAAGGCCAAGTGCTGTCCGTCATGTACCGCTTCCGCACCAAGAACCGGGAGTGGATGCTGATCCGCACCAGCAGCTTCACCTTCCAGAACCCTTACTCGGACGAGATTGAGTACATCATCTGCACCAACACCAACGTCAAGTACGTGCGGGCTCTGTGCCTCCGCCGCCCGGCCTCCGCAGGCCCCGCCCCCGCCCTTCGCAGGCCCCGCCCTCCGCCGCCCTACCCTCCAACGCCCCGCCTCTGCCGCCCCGCCTTCCGCAGGCCCCGCCCTCCGACGACCCCGCCCCTGCCGGCTCTGCCCTCCACCGACCCGTCCCGCTGACCCCGCCCTCCGCCGGCCCCGCCCTCCACTGACCCCGCCCCCTCCGGCTCCTCTCCATCCGCTGGCCCCTCCCCGCCAACCCCGCCCTCCGCCGGCCCCGCCCCCGCCGGCCCCTCCCCGCTGACCCCGCCCTCCGCCGGCCCCGCCCCCGCCGGCCCCTCCCCGCTGACCCCGCCCTCCGCCGACTCCTCCCCGCCGGCCCCGCCCTCCGCCGACTCCTCCCTGCTGGCCCCGCCCTCCGCCGGCCCCTCCCCGCTGGCCCCGCCCTCCGCCGGCCCCGCCCTCCGCTGGCCCCGCCCTCCGCCGGCCCCGCCCTCCGCCGGCCCCGCCCCCGCCGGCCCCTCCCCGCCGGCCCCGCCCTCCGCCGGCCCCGCCCTCCGCTGGCCCCGCCCTCCACCGGCCCCGCCCCCGCAGGCCCCTCCCCGCCGGCCCCGCCCTCCGCTGGCAGGCTTCTTCCCTTGCTGTGTGAGAACGGTGGGTCTTCTGGGGCGCTGTCCTCCCAGTCCCCACCCACGGGCAAGAGTCGCCTGGAGCTAAGGAGCCAGAACGAGGGGAGGGGCTGCTGTGGTGAGGAGCGCCTGTGTGCTCCTGACCTCCCCCGCCGAGCGGAGAGAGCCCAGAGCGTGCAGCGCCCTCGGTGTGCCGGACCCCGCAGGCCCGCGCTGCGGCAGGCCCGGCAAGCCCGCGCTGCGGCAGGCCCGGCAAGCCCGCGCTGAGGCAGGCCCGCGCTGAGGCAGGCCCGGCAAGCCCGCGCTGAGGCAGGCCCGGCAAGCCCGCGCTGAGGCAGGCCCGGCAAGCCCGCGCTGCTGGTTTAGGCCCGCGCTGCTGGTTTAGGCCCGCGCTGAGGCAGGCCCGCGCTGCTGGTTTAGGCCCGCGCTGAGGCAGGCCCGCGCTGCTGGTTTAGGCCCGCGCTGCTGGTTTAGGCCCGCGCTGAGGCAGGCCCGCGCTGAGGCAGGCCCGCGCTGCTGGTTTAGGCCCGCGCTGCTGGTTTAGGCCCGCGCTGCTGGTTTAGGCCCGCGCTGCTGGCTTAGGCCCGCGCTGCTGGTTTAGGCCCGCGCTGCTGGCTTAGGCCCGCGCTGCTGGTTTAGGCCCGCACTGCTGGTTTAGGCCCGCGCTGAGGCAGGCCCGCGCTGCTGGTTTAGGCCCGCGCTGAGGCAGGCCCGCGCTGCTGGTTTAGGCCCGCGCTGCTGGTTTAGGCCCGCGCTGCTGGTTTAGGCCCGCGCTGCTGGCTTAGGCCCGCACTGCTGGTTTAGGCCCGCGCTGAGGCAGGCCCGCGCTGCCCGTTTAGGCCCGCGCTGCCCGTTTAGGCCCGCGCTGCTGGTTTAGGCCCGCGCTGCCCGTTTAGACCCGCGCTGCCCGTTTAGGCCCGCGCTGCCGGCCTGGCCTGCGCTCCCCTCAGCGCCCCTTCCCTTCGAGGCGTGACCCAGTCAGAGCCTTGCGCGACTTGAACCCAAGTCCCTGTTCTTGTGAGGACATTGTTCCAAAGTGGTCTCAATGTTCACAGGACAAGTGCCCGTAGTGCTGGAATGTGTGTGTGCATGCGTGCGTGTGTGTGCATGTATGTGCGTGTGTGTGCATGTATGTGCGTGTGTGTGCATGTGTGTACGTGTGTGTATGTGTGTGTGTGTCTGTCTTTTGTGCCAGTACTAGTTTGCGCTTGATCTAGGGTTTGGTGTTCTTGCTTTGATTTTTTTACTAACGGCTGGCCTGCCAACACTTTAACCCACACTTCCTCTTGCAGCTTTTTGCGCATTAATTAGAGATGGGAGTCTCATAGACTTTTCTGCCTGGGCTGGGCTGGCTTTCAACCTCAGATCTTTCAGTCCTTAGATCTCAGCCTCCTGAGCATCTAGGATTACAGGCATGTGCCACTAACATCCAGCAAGTATGCGTTTTCTTAAAGCCCAGCTATGCCCCAAGTCACATTTGAGTCTTTTCAAGCTGTTCAATCACTACCCATGCTTAGTGATAATTTATTGGTTACCTGTTAGTAGTAGGTGGAAGGCAGACAGAAAAGATGGGAGGAAAGAAGAGAAAAGAAGATTGCATTCCAGGTCCTAGCTGAGGTTAGAGGACAAACCATGCCCCACTGCTGAGGGAAGCAACACCAGAGACAAAATAGCATGTCTTCCTCCCAAAACCAGTCCCTGCTGTGACTTGCTTTCTTTTTCTGAAAACTGGAGTTACGAGGGTATTACAGATGAGGGTCAGTAAGGGGCTGAGACACCACTGAGGTACAAGCCCTACACTTGGGAGTTGCTCCAGCCTCTCCTTCCCGGGCACAGAAGAACCTGGCATAAAATCAGAATGCCAGCGCCACCTCATTCACCACACAGAGACCACCTGGTTCAGAGCCAGAGCTGCCAGCGCCACCTCCTGGTGACACACCCCTCTGCCTCTTCTGCCCTGTCCTAATGGAGGCCTCCATTGAGCCAGCCAAGAGACCCAGGAAGCATTTTCTCTGAAACAGCCCCAGGACCACACTATGCCTGCCCATGATGAAATCAGTCTCAGACCCCTTTGCTAAATGAACTCACCCGAGTCCTTCACAGCAGGCAGATATGCCTGCCATGGTATTTCTATCTGCTCTCTGGTCAGCAAGGCGTCCTGAGCCCCAGACGTCTCTGGCCAGACCCAGGTTACTCCCTGGGGTACAACCATAACAGCTTCTGAATGCCCCCTAGTGGCTTTTGCTGCTCACTCGGAGTGAGTAAAACCCTTTATGCAGGGGCATCAGGGTGATTGACAGCGTCTGCTTAGCACTCTGCATCTCACCGGCAGGAAGCTGAGCCGGATGCAGTGGTTCTAGTCAGAAACCACCAGCCCCCACTAATGGAGCACGGCACTCTGCTGTGGTGGGACCATGGATGTTGTCAGCTGTTTCTCTCTCTGGAATGTGCACGCACACCAGGGTTTATTTTTCTACTAGTTCATGAAATGTGTGAAAATCTCTTCTCAGGGTGGGGAAGCCTCAGGTCAGCTTTTCTTCCAAATTCACTCAGCTACAGAATTGGAAACCCGAAGGCTATCGGAGAGGGATGCTGACCTCCAGATTCAGAGAAACTAGGTCAAGATGCTAAGACCTAAGGCCTTGGTTTCTATTTGCTTTAAGAGGCTTTTCCTAGTCTAGAAGCCCAGAGAGAAGCAGAAATGGAAGTAGCTTGCCAGCCTCATGTCAAGGCTATTATGTAGCCGTGCAAATGAGAAGCATGCCCATTTTCCTTGAAGCCCCAGGGTGTGCTGGACAAGGGGAAAGGGCTAGCCTGTGTCCCACTCATCCCAGGGCATAGGCCCACACAGTGGTCCTGTCTGTTCTCTAAGTTCTAGACTAGGGCTCGACTCTGCACGCCTAGGAAGGAATGGTGGTTAGTTCCTGGGAAAGTTCTCTGAAAAAAGGGTACAAGAGAGCTTATGTATTCCTGCTAAGAGGGTGAGCTGACTGTTCTAATTCTACACAAGGAAAAAATCGAAGAAGCAGGTTCTTCTCCCACTGTGTGGTATAGCTCAGGATGCTGCCTGGGAAGTGGGAGGTGTTGAACAACTGAGGTTCTGTAAGGACAGAAGGGAAAGCACAAGGTCTACAGACAGAAGGACTTGGAACTCAATCCTTTGTGTGACACAGTGAGCTGTGCAGGCCTGGAAACTCATTTAAACTCTTTGAGCCTCCGTTTCTTCATCTGTTAGAAAAGAATATTGTAGAGATGTGAACATGCTGGCACAGTACTGGAAATCTATCTGCATTCAAACTTTAGAAGCCCCACAAATGAAATAAGATGTCACACCCAAGATATAAGCAAAAAATAAAGCAAAACAATAAATTAAGATTAAGGAATACAGAGTGATAACTCTTTTTCTCTTGATCATATGGCTTCTTTTTTATGTGTTTCTTTTTTAAGTACCAATTTGTTTTATGCACCCGTCCTGGGAGTTGAACTCCAGACCCAGTGCTGCCCCTGAGTTATTTTGCTCACGGCTGGTACTCTTATCACTTGAGCTACAGTTCTACTTCCAGCAATTTGGGTAGTTAATGGGAGAGAAGAGTGACGCAGATGGGGCTGGGAACCATTGGTTCTCCACCAGAACCAGGGGTCAGCCTGCTGGTCTTGACAACCACCTAACTTCTTGAACTTCAAGTTCTTAACGTTACCATGTGGGTAAGTAACCACCGTGAACTTCTTGTCTGAAGTTGGAGTAGATGATGCAAACTCCTGCGGAAGCCAGCTATATGTTCAGCATTAAACCCAACTGCTTTTTTGAATTTTGGTTTTAAGGTAACTTTTTCAGTGTGATATCTTTCATCCTTCGTGAAATGAAGTCATTGCCCTCGGTGACTTTGGGTGTGGGGAGGAGTTCTGACTTTGGCCTCTTCTGGCCTCTTTTGTTTCTTAGACAACTTCAGCAGCAGCAGGCGGAACTGGAAGTGCACCAGAGAGATGGGTTGTCATCATACGACTTATCCCAGGTGAATTTCTGGGACGCTCTTCCCCCTTTTTGGACTCCAACCCGAGGACCGGGACTTAGTTCAGCCCCGAGCTTGGTGGAGCCTCTCCACTTAGTGGCGCTCTCTATAGTGAGAAGAGTGCCCTGGCCCCCGGTGGCTTTTCAGCGCTCAGGTGGGGCCTGGACAGCATGCCCCGGGACGGCTGAGTACTGAGAGCAAAGGCTGACTGGAATGTGAACACTGGTACTCAAAAAGTGGACTCTTGACCATTTTAGTAGTCTGGCTTCCCATCCATTTCTACTGCCGTTGGCCCTGCGCCCCATTCTTGTCAGATGCCCCTTCCTGCCATGCCCTGTCTCCCCGTCACGCATCTCATCTCCTCTCATCTCCTCTGGGCTTTTATTCCCACGCATTCCCCCAATCACACTTCCTACTTCTGATGGTTGCCATACAGAGATGCCACAACATGTCTGTGTTTGGCCTTGTTCCCAAATGAAACTTCTCTGATGCTTAGAGAAAGTTGACCCTTTTCCATGTCTTTCCAAGAAGGCCATCAGCTCTGGCACCCTTTTGGTGATTCCTGGTGCATAGCCCCTGTCTGAGCCGTCTTTGGCCATCATAGAGAGGAAAACTCTACCCTGTGAGCACCATCAGGCCTGAACAACCGTGATTCCAGCTGGAGGAGCTCTGCCAGAGGCACTGTGCTGGGATGATACTGTACTCACATGTGGCTTTCTGCTGTGTGTTAATTCGCCCACAGGTCCCTGTCCCTAATCTGCCTGCTGGTGTTCACGAGGCTGGGAAATCTGTGGAAAAGGCAGATACAATCTTCTCCCAGGAAAGAGACCCTCGGTTTGCTGAGATGTTTGCAGGCATCAGTGCATGTAAGTTTCTAGAGGGCAGAGGCTCTAAGATGGAGAGGTTGGTAGCTGCTTGCAGGCCATGCTGAGACAACCACTTGCAGTGAGAGAAGCGGGAAAGGTGAGTTTCTAGTAACTGCAGATCAGGCCCAGTGGCCTATGCCCATAATCCTGGCTACTTGGGAAGCAGAGCATGGGGAATCGAGGTTCAAGGCCAGCCTAGACATAGAAGTTACTGAGACTCCCATGGCTGGATAGTGCGGTGGCCCGCCCTGTCGTCCTGGGTGATGTACGGAGTCTCTGTAGGAGGATGATAAGATCACAGCTCAGGCTGGTCTGGGTATAAAGTGAAGCCCTGCCTTGAAAATACAATGCTACTAAGGGCTGGAGGTGTGGCTCCAGGGGTAGAATGCCAGCCTGGCAAGTGTGAGGCCCTGAGCTCAGTACAGTACTGCTGTAATTATAATAACTTTTTAAAAGTGGTCAGAATGGAGTACTGGCATCTCATTTTTAAAATTTAAGAGGCTAAGATAAATGAACTCAATCTGTTGTGCAGTTTAGTTTTATTAAAACAAAGACATGTTCCTTTAAGATACTGTAATCCAAAACAAATCATGCAATCAATAGATGGGTCAATAAATCAATCATGCTTTCTTAAAAGAACTACAAGTGGCCAATAAATACACGAAGAACTGCTCAACAATCTTAGCCATAAAGGAAGCATAAATCAAATTGACACTAAGATTCCATCTCAGATAGCTATCATTCACACCCCAACAGAATGGCTGTCATCAGTAAAAAGCAGCTACTAAAGCCAGGCGCCAGTGGCTCACGCCTGTAATCCTAGCTACTCTGGAGGCTGAGCTCTGAGGATCATGGTTTGAAGCCAGCCCGGGCACAAAAGTTTGTGAGAGTCTTATCTCCAATAAACCACTCAGAAAAAGCCAGAAATGGTGTTGTGGCTCCAGTGATATATCACTAGCCTTGAGCACAAAGAGGCTCAGGCACAGTGCCCAGGTCTTGAGTTTAAGCCCAGAATCAAAAACAACTACTGGAAAGATGCATGGGGTCTGGCAGGGTGTGGAAGGTAGACTCCTAAAAAAAACTAAAAAAAAAAAAAAAAGAAAGAAAGAAAGTAGAACTATATGATCCTGTTATGCCACTCCTAGGCACAGATCTAAAGGAGTGTAAGTCCAAATAGTAGAGATACCTTCATACCCATATTTGTTGTCTCTCTATTCACAGTAGCCACAAAATGGATCAACCTAGGTGCCTATCAGCTGATGAACGGATAAAGTATAGATAGATAAATAGATAGATAGATGGATTATTGGACAGCTATAAAGAACAGAATTATTCCATTTGTAGGAAAATTGATGGAACTGGAAGTCATCCAAATTAAAGAAAAATGTTGCATACTCTCTCATATGGAGATTCTAGACATTATTAGAAGACTGGCTTGCGTGTAAAACAGGGAGTGTTCAGGATGGGAACCCGTAGGAGGGTGAAGGTAAAGTGGGTTAACATGATCAAGGGACTTGTACATATGATTGAACATAGAGAGTGAAAAATGGTTTAAAATACAGGCCAAGAAAGTAATTAATCGAGGGTGAATTTGATCAAGGAACATTATATACGTGTATGGAAATATCACAGTGAAACCTCTCTTTGGTTAGTGTACATTAATTTTAAAAGAAAAAAGACACTACTACTTAATCTGTAACAAAGAACTATTATTTGAAATGGCAATATGAAATCAGAATATTTATAGTAACACATCACCCTACCACATTCATATCATTGTTTTTAACCTAAAATAAGTCCCATCTTTTTCTACCCTCACCACCCAGGACTGGTCCTGGTCAGCCAGTTTGAGCTGTACTTCGATGCCTGCCAGAGGATGTGTGCCTCTGGGCCGGGCACTGAGCTGGGGTTTCGGCATATCCCAGGTCTTGCTTTGTTTCCCTTTGACCTTGAACAAGCAACGTATCAGTTTTCTCCCATGGTACCACGGATGGCAGACATGTAGATGATGTTTGAGTTAGCCCTGTCCTAGCCACTTTGCTCATATTGACACACTCAGTCCACACCACAGACCTGTGGGGACGTCTTCTTTTTGGAGCAGAGAAAATGTAAAGGCAGGCCTAAAGTAGCACTTGTGGTATGCACAACAGAGCGTGGGTCCAGGGCCGAGGGGCTGAGGGCCAGAGTGGGTCCTCTCCGTGTCGCCCTCCGGAGCAGCCTCCGTGCCCATGCACTGAGACCTGTTGCTGCCTCCCAGCGGGCTGTAAGGGTCACAGAGAACGATGTCTGAAGAAACATTTCCATTCAGTTTTCTCATCTCCCCAACTCTCAAGTGGCATGAGCCACCCTAGGGAAACAACAGCCTGTTGCAGCTTTGGGTCTCGGAGGTTCTTGGAGATGAGGTGCAGTCCGAGGCCTCTGGCTTGCTGCATCCACTCTGTACTGGTTCTGGATAGCCGTCCCATGTCTGTAGGCAGGGGACTCACTGTGACTCCTGTTTTTCCTAGCGGAGAAGAAGATGCTGAGCTCTGCCTCTGCTGCAGGCACCCAGCAGATCTACTCCCAAGGGAGCCCATTCCCCTCCGGACACTCGGGCAAGACCTTCAGGTATGCGTCAGGAACTGTGAGAAGACGCTCTGTCCCCGAGGGAAGCGGGCATCTCAGAGTTCTGTCGGGGCCCTGCAGGCATGGCACTGGTTCCTGTTCTGTGGATCCCAGAGTCAGGTCTTGGAACTGAGGCAGGATGCTGGTTTCCTATTCTATATTCCTGGGCAGAGCAGAGAGTTCTGGAGGGGCCGGCATTGCTCTGAGAGTCTCCATGGGGTGCCACAGAAGCTTGGTGTCACGTGATTTAAGACAAAAAGGAGACGGAAATCAGTATTTTCTGTAGTGATACCAGCTGAGGAGAAGGAGATACATTGGTCTCTAGCCAAGACCAAGGTACTATAGGGCTGAGAGAAGCTGACAAAGTAGTAGGAAGCATCCTGTTCCGTGGTTCACAGAGATCATGGCCAAATTTGAGGAATAAAGGAGTCCTGGCTAAAGATCACTGAGGGGGTAACAGAGGGTCTAGCCACTTGGCCCGGGGCACCCTGGAGATCAGGGAAGGCTTCCCAATGCTATCTCTGGAGGCCAGGCCTGGTTCTCGTTTCCTCTGGGGACACAAGAACACGAACTAGGGGGAGTGGCCAGAGGAGAGCCCCACACCAGACACCTCAGCTCCCGGGGAGATCCCAGACTCCAGGCCAGAAGGACAGAGCCCCTCCTAACGCCCAGCCTCTGCCAAACTTGAGCAGAACCTCCAGATGCAGGGGGGACCAAGGTTAGGTAGGCAAGTGGGTTGGCCACCCAGGAAGATGGCCCTACAGAGACTGTCCGAGAATAGGCTGCTGAAGATACAGCTGTGGCCCAGGGGCCCTGGGTAGGCTGAGCTGGTCTGAGGAGATCTTCCCTCTTCCGGAGAACAAAGTCTTCTGTTGAGAGAGATGGATGTAGAGGGAGAAGGAGAGGCCAAGCTGTGGGGGAGACGGGCTGAGGATAGAGCCTGGATGTGGCAGAACTACTGGGCAGCGCTAGAGGGCGCTGTTCTCCATTGTTTCACTGCTGGGGGAGGGGGAGGGGCGGGGGGTAATGGTCCTCAGGCGGCTGGGCAAGCTGGCCATCAAGGCCCAGACCAGCCATTCCCTCCGGGTAACCGCGTTTTCTTCTTTTTTAGCTCTTCAGTGGTTCATGTGCCTGGGGTGAACGATATTCAGTCCTCCTCCTCAACTGGCCAGAACATATCCCAGATCTCCCGGCAGCTGAACCAGAGCCAAGTGGCGTGGTCGGGCAGCCGCCCACCCTTTCCGGGGCAGGTACGGGTTCCCTGGGGGCAGCACACCCACCGTGCAGACGGCTCAGTGCTCCCAGCTGGAGCCAGCCTCCCTCAGGAACAGCCACACAGTTCAGGCCTTTTGAGAGCAGGGACCCAGCATTTTCACTATGTCCAATTTCAGCACCCCTTTCTCCCTGCGGCTTGCCCCAGGGAGGTAAAGGGAGGGGTCCGATCCTCAGCCACTCCAAAAGAAGGAGTCCCGTGTTACCTGATTGCCAGGAGTACCTATAAAAGCCCAGCCATGTGACACACCCAGCTCCCTCCTGGCTGAAATCTCCACTGGCTGAAAGGCCCTTGGTTCATAGCACTGAGGCTGCATAACCTGAATCCAGGGGACCCAGAGTTCTGTAGCCGTGGAGTAGGGAGTAGGGAGTAGCTTCACCCAGACCCACCCTGAAAATCCAGGGCTGATCCCGGCCCCTGTGCAGCCAGCCAAGAGAGCCAGGGTGTGTCCTCTCAATCCAGAGCGAGCTTTTCTGTCTATGGCACCTGCCCGAACAAGCAGCAGCGCAGAGTGGACAGTCTGGGAGTTGGTGTGGAGGTCTGATGCTAATACTTCCTTCCCTCATTTATCCCACCTGTAGCAAATCCCATCCCAGTCCAGCAAGACCCAGACATCTCCCTTTGGGATTGGAACAAGCCACGCTTACCCAGCAGACCCCTCTTCATACAGCCCTCTGTCCAGCCCTGCCACCTCCTCCCCAAGCGGGAGTGCCTACTCCAGCCTGGCCAACAGGACTCCAGGGTTCGGTAGGTGGGGAGCAAGGGAAAGAATTCCTGGGAGAGACAGAAAAAAATGCTGAATGTAGGAGCTGAGCTCCCAAAGTGGCTGGGCCAGGTCTGGAAGTTTCCAGGACCTTTCCTCTCTGTATCACAGGAGGAGGCCTGCGATGCTCTGACACTGGACACTTAGAGACATCGGCTTTATCATCTTCAAGGCACAAGGACTGTATTTCTGTTCTCTGAATGCTATTTCAACCCCTTATGGCCTTTGGCAGGAGCTTTTAGGTACCCTAATTCTAAAACCCTGTACTCTTGTTTCAAAAAACTAGAGAATATAGGGTCAACCAGTGGTGTCACTAGCCCTGGAGAGTTCTCTTACCTTTATATTTCAAGGGGACCCTATCTCTCCATTTTGTTATCAAAGCCTCAGGCCATAAAGGGTTCTGTGCAGACTCAGGAGCCCTTGCCAGCTGCTCACTCTCTGGCTTTCATGGGTCCTCAGCGCCGCTCTGAGGGCCCAGCGTCCACTCCCTAGGCTGTGCTAGACACGCTACACGTTGGAGCTCTCCAAGGAGGAGTCCAGCTGCCCCAGGGCAGTGAGGCCCCAGGGCCTTTCTACTCAGAACCCACTGTGCTCAGATGGCCATGAAACGGGGCCCAAATATCTGAGCTTCCATTTGTTGAGTTGAAAGTTTCCATCGAGTGGTTCATCTGTCAGCCTTATTTTAAAATGCCATACAGTAGCCCTCGCCCACCATGTGGGATTATCAGCTTCTCCCTGGCCTGCTTCTCCTCCCCTGCTGCACCGAGCAGCCCAAGGTCCTGGGCACAGCATTTTCTGACCATTTCCAAATGTGACAGCTCCTTGCAAGACAAGGAGCTAGCTGCCTTCAGTCAGCTTCCAGGGCATGTAGAGGTAGCAGAGGTGATCCGGACCTGGCTGGCGCAGGTGGGGTGCAGAGCCCTGCCACACAGACTTGAGGACATCCCTCGGGGGGCCGGGGAAGACATCAGGGCCAGAAAGCAAAACAGGTCACGTTGCACAATGCTGCCACGGCAGCCAGACTTGTCAGGCTGGCTTTGTAGACTGAGCCCTCATGCTGAATGAGAAAAGGGCCCTCCTGGGTCTCAGTCCTATCTGGAAGCCCTGTGCTCATTTGTTCAGGAGCTTTCAAGAGTCAATCCAAAGCATGTCCTCCATTCCCTCCCATGGAGCTCTCTTGAGCTGTACAACTGTGATCTTTATGTTTCTAGTAGTAGCTTTACTTTCATCTTGACTCAGGTCACAGCAAAACCTAATCATGTGAACTACAGTGTCCAGAGGTAGAGCAGGGAACCATACCAGCCACTGATGTAAGAACCAAGAGACACAAGCCTGTATTTCCCTCCAAACTCAGTGGGGAAGGTGTGTCTGCCACCAGGGCGTGCTTTCCAGACACCAAGGGCTGCAGCAGCTGATGTGGGAACATCTCTATACCACGCAGCTGGACCAACCAGGTACCTGAGAATTCCACTCCAAAGGGAAGTGACATTAGCTGGGAATAGCAGTCCAAGTGTCACTGCTGCATGGCAGTAGTGAACTGGCTGGCAGGGTCAGCCGTCTGGCACTGCCGTGAGACACACAGGGCTGTGAGGCACACTATAGGAGGAGTACAACCACCAACTACCAGAACCAGGAAGAAACATACCCCATGGCTTGCAGGTTCTCCAGTCCAGACTTGCTTGAGAGAGAATGGAAATAATTCATCCTCCCAAAGTTCCTTCAGCGAGAAATAGGATGCATAGTAAGGGAGGAACAAGGAGAATGCAATTTCAGCTATATAAAATGTTTTGATACTCCAACATGTTTCAATAATCTGAATATATCTGATAATGTTTATCTCCTGAGGGGCCTGAGGGAAAATTCAGATAGCAATGTGTGTATCTGTGGTTGGCTTTAGAACCTAGATGGCAATGGGGAGAGAGGTCTACCAGGAGACCTTGTTTAATGCCCATCTCCAAGATTCAGCCCTTGTACCCGGGCTTGAACTCAGGGCCGGGTGCTGTCCTTGAGCGATTGTGCTCGAGGCTAACTCTCCCACGTGAGCCACGACTCCACTTTCAGCTTTGTAGTGGTTAATTGGAGATAAGCGTCTCACTGACTTTCCTGCGTGGGTTGGCGATCCTCAGGTCAACTGTGATCTTCAGGTCTCAGCCTCTTGAGGAGCGAGGGTTAATGGTGTGATGTTCTTCCTCTCACTTGTCTCTGGTTGGTGCTGTCCACGGCCACACTCCTCCCTGCCAGTCAACAGTCCACAGCTGTGGGCACCACCTAGTCCCACCTCCCGCAGCTTTCATCCCCTCCCCTCCGCTGCTGATCTCTTTCTGTCGTCTGTCTTCTCACTGCTTACTGTACTCGCCCCGTGTTCTGCACTCCACTTAGAGCCATCCGCTGTCCTCATCAGTGCTTCCTCGTCGTGAGCCCCAGTGACATAGCTTTGGACAGACTGGCCTTTAGTCTGCAGCCCCACACTTGCTCAGCTCAGGGTTTCTTCTCATCACTCAGCAGGGCCCTTGGCAAAGCGTCTCCTGCTGGCCAGGACTGACACAGTCTTCATCCTGCCCCTGCTCACCCTGTGCGGGCAGCTCCCCCTGCGCGCGGCCTGCGTGCTCCTTTCCCAAGCCAGAAGCTTGTCGAGGCAGAAGCAGTCCTGTTTCCTGCGTCTGTGCAGTTTCAGGAGAGAGCCTGCATCAAAGGATGAACTCAGGACATAGTTACAAAACGAGGAAGTGAATGAGTCAGTTCATGGGATCAAAAGTCATTCCTCATTCTCTGTTGATAGAAGGGAAGTCGTGACTATATACATGTGTGTGCACACCACACTCACACACACTTTCATCATGTGTTAAGAGAGACCTCAGTAAGGATCAGAGACACCTGGTCATGTACATGAAGAAGTTGTGTCAGAGGCAGGAACCCAAATCAAACGCAGTCCTGTAAGTCAACAAAACATTCCAAAAAGAATAGTCAAGAGTGTCGAAGACTCAGAGATGGTGAAGGAGAAATGGGTGCCTGTGAGTTTCTCTTGGCAGTTCAGACTTGGGTAGAGTGATTATTATACAGTGCTTGGGCCTGAGGGAAAACTCAGATAGCCATGTGTGTATCTATGGTCGCCTTTAGAACCGCTGGCCATGGGGAGGAGAGGAGTGAGTCTTGATGGGCGTGCCCAGCAGGAGACCTAGTTACAGCAGCACAAGCCTGTGTGCATCATCAGCCTGGTGTGAGGACAGCCCTGAAGCCTGCCTTTGCCCCTCCATCTCCCACCAAGCTACAGTGGGCTGTCTTGTGCCCGGCGCCTGAGGCTCTGAAATGGGGCAGGTGCCTCCCAAGTGGGACTGCCAGGTCTGCCCTCTGCCCTCTGCCCTCTGCCTCAGCCGCACCCTAGAGCTCCTAGCCAGGCCTGACTCTGTGAGAGTTCCCCCTGGCCCTCAGGGCCTAGTGTGAGAGGCAGGAAAAGGCATTTCACGTCACCAGATAGCATTTCCACAGCAGATCCCTTCATGCTCAGTAGGCTTAAGTCCCTCTGGTGTTGAAGCTAGGAGCCTAGATTTTCTAGAACTCTGCCAATTATTCTCCTTACACTCAGTATTAAAATCACCAGTGGTGAGTTGTTACACAGAGCTTAAGTATTTCTTAAAGCCTTTTGTATCTTAGGCAACAAATGTAGGTGTGTGAGACAGAGATCAAGATAAGCAGAGATGATTGAGTCTTCCCCCTCCCTCCCTGGACCTCACCTCAGATTAACCTGGTGCCTCGGTAGGGTATGGGCAGGTGAAGTCTGCTGGTGATCAGCACAACTACTGAAGGAGTAGGTTCAGGTAAGATGGGCTCCACCCAGTTTGACTGAGAACTCATTCTGTATTTGATGTTAATTATGTGAAACAGGAAACAGTGCATAGGTCTTTGCTACACCTTATCCTCCTTAAAGGATTATCCTCTTTAAAGGATTTTTTTCTTAAGAATTCTCTTTGTTTGAATCTTAAAAATATTTTAGACACAATTGTGTTCATTTTTCATAGTTTGCTTTTCCATTGGGTATTTTAGTAAACTGGATGAAAGCAAAACAGTTGTCTTTTTTAAACAAATTAGCTGCTGCCCACAGGGCTTCATCTTCCTGTCTGAGCAGTGTCTAAATCCCTTTCCTCTCCTAACACACACTGAGAGATTCTGGGACGGGAAGGCCCTGGCCAGGCCCTGCATCCCCCCCTCGGCCTCTGTGACTGGTGGCTAGGTCTCTGCACAGGCTGAGGGTGAGGTCTGGGTGCTCTTCCTCCAGGAGGGCGGGGTGAGCCTTTCCCAGGGCAGGGCCGCATCCTGCGGAGAGCAGCCTGTGCACTTGGGTTCCCTCCTCTTGTCAACACCAGGACTGCCAACAGTGCTGGTCCACTGAGACCTCCAGGAGGGCACGGAGGGGCCCAGGCTCCCAGCACCAGCCATGAGGCAGGAGCGTGCTGGGCGAGCCACCCTTCCGGCGGAGCACCTGCCTTTCTGCAGAGGGCTCCACACCGCCTCCCTACTCAGTTATCACCCGCCACCCAGAGGGAAAGGTGGCAGGTGACCTCTCAGCCGCTCTGGAAGGAGCGGTTGTGCCTTTCAGAAATACGGGGCCCTTCCAGCTGCAGTGGTTCTTAGGTCCCCCGGAACCACGGATGGCTTTTAAAGGAAGTGTCCTGTACGTCGGATCTTTCAGCTGAAAGTGGACAAAGTAGCGGGCAGTTCCAGGGGCGGCCCTCGGAAGTCTGGGCACAGTGGCAAAGCCAGCACCACGGCCAGCAGAGCGGTGAGCAGCACTCCCACCAGCAGCCCGGTCAGACTGAAGTGTTCCAGGTAAATCCAGTGAGCACCGCCTTGCCTGCTTGTAGGCACCGGCGCCTCCTCTCTGCCTCCGTCCCCCTCCTCCTTGCCAACTCGGTAGCTGGCCAGAGTTCCCTGCCCAGGCCAGAGGAGCCCCAGTAGTAAACCCATCCTGCCCGGCCAGAGAAGCAGGTGCACTTGGGGGGCAGGGCCTGCAGCCTTTGGGCTGATGCACACAAAAGGAGCCTGCAGCTGAAACCCTCCACCCTAACTCCAGAGCTGCCCAGGGGAGCCCTGCAGAGCTGAAGGCCATGGGTCACCCTGAGGCAGGGGCTCCGTGCTGGGAACACCTGCAAGGCTTGTTCTGGGGCAGTGCCCCTCCCTCCTTCCCAAGAGTGGCAGGTGTCTTGGCCTCCATGGTCACTGGCTGCCTGGCCCGGCTCCTCGCCGGGGCCCCAGGACAGGTAAGCCCATCCCTAGCTCCCTCCCCCAGCGCCAGCCTGGCCCCGGAGAGGCCCTGGTTGGCTTCCTTCCTTATGAGTCTGGGGACACCGCCCACCAGCTGAGGGCCACTGGATAGCTCACACCCTGCCCACAGAGCAGGGCACTGCCCCCTGAGTTCCTGGCTACATTTACAGTAGAGTCCTCTCCGCTGGACGGTTGGAGCCTTGAGCCTGAGGCCCCCTTCGCACAGCGCTTGACTCTCCTACCAGGTCCTGTGACAGGAACCCAGGCCTCTGCTGCCAGGCCTAGGGCACTGCCTACCCTTCGGAGCAAGGCTGGGGCAGGAGCCACACCAGTGGGGCTGCTGAGACTCCTGCTCAGGGGGCCTGCTGCTCTGACCCCACCCTTCTCCTGGCTCCAACACATCTTCAGAGACTGAGGCCTAGAGCCCAGAGATGAGTCCCTCAGGCTTCCTCACGGCTCTCCCTCAGTGTGCCCAAGTCCCCTGCTCAGACCTCTCTCCTCCACACAGCGGCTGCCTCTCCTTCACCTCGTTTAGGCCTTAGGGCTCACCGATCGTAAGCCTCACAGAAGCTCTGTAAAGCAGAATTTCCAATGGGACTCTTCAAAAGCTTGGTGCTAAGAATTCTTGGTCAAATAAGGTTATGAAACACTGGCTAAAACAAGTTATTGGGATTATTTCTTGCAAAGACTTATCAGACTATTATACCAATGAGGACTGGATTTTTAGGAGGTGGTATGTTTTGTTTCACAAATTTATTTGTCCACAGAATTCTTTCCTCACTGACTGTCATATGAGCTAGGAGTTTGAGAAAACACACAATGGGACATTATGATCAGAAGCTGAAATACTGCTGCTGCTGTCTGGATAAGTGGTCTGGACCCAGACAGCGGAGGGGCTTGTCAGTTGCAGTCTAACCGTTAGTCTGGTTGATCCTGTCCGGATGTGCACACGGGTCCCAGGCGCGTGGGCTCCTCCTGCCTGCGGTGTGGTTCAGGTCTGTTGCATTTTGATCATGTGCCTCCCGTGCTGGTGTCAGCTGGGCCTTTTGTCTGCCCTGGGTCCCGGCTCTGCTTCCAACCTTGCGTGCAGTTTTCAGGGCCTTGGACACGGAGGCCCGCAGAGCAGCCCTCAGCTAGGGAGCATTCCCACGCTGCCATTAGCGAGGTGGCCACGAGGGTGAGTGGCAGGCTGGGCTCCTGGGATATGCACACAGCACAGGGCAGAAGCTGACCCCTGTGGCATTTTCTCTTCGCAGGACATGCTGCCCATGCCCGGAGATCCAACCCAGGGGACTGGCAACTATAACATCGAGGACTTTGCTGACCTTGGCATGTTTCCACCATTTTCTGAGTAGCTGTGAGCAGAGTGAGCTCCTGCCACCATTCCGTGACATCGCCACCCACGTAAACGAGGTCTCCCTCACCCAGCTTGCCTAACGCAGGACCCCCGCACCACAAGCACCTTTGCCCTCGCGACCCCCAGGCACTGCCCTCCTCAGTTCTAACGTCAGCCAAGGCTTCTTGGCCACCACCAGGGGCCCTGCTAGACACCGGAGGGCCGGTTGTATTTATTTGTTCTGTCTGGGTGTGCTCAGGAGGTGAGCCTGTTGAGTCCTGGCATTTGGTTGTGAATAATCTCTTAGCGGACCATTTACACTCCTACAAAGTTCGGTTAGGATCCAGATTGGTACGGCAGGCCTGCCTAAGACCAGAAATCAAGCTTCCTCCTGCTTCTCACGTCTGCTGGATAGTGTTCCACCAAGGCGGGAAAACCAGCAAGTGGGATACAGAGCCTGAGGCAAGGTGCACGGGACTCAGTGCCTGCCCCACCGCCACCATGCCCTGCTGGCCTGCAAGGGACCCAGCGTGCCCTGGGGTCCAGGGTCCTTGAGCAGTGAGGCCTGAACTTCCATCCTCAGGGCTGTGCTGTGCTGTGTCTATCTTGGGTGTGTGTGTGTGTGTGTGTGTGTGTGTGAGAACAGGAAAGTGCAGCCCTACCCTAATCCAGCAGCCCCTCAACCCAAACAAACAAGGCTGGAGAGCCGGGCTGAGTTGGGGCTGGTGACCTGTCCTTTACAAGTGAGTTCATAGGCCCACGTCCCTACTAAAGATTCAGATACTCTTCTTCAAAGAGCCAGTCCTTCCTCTACCCTGAACCCTGTGGAAACACTGGGCCTATGAGCATCTATGTCCTGATTCCATGTAGGTGACTCCCACGGTCCCTTGTCCCTTCCCAGCACACATGGAGGTCACGGTAGCTGGGGCCCTCTACAGGTTTGGATGGTGGGAGCAGCACCCTTGCTCTCAGTCACTTTCCTTTGGGCCGCTTGTCTTCCCCTGGCTGGGCAGGGTGGCTCCTCAGAGGGTACACAGTGCAAAGGAGGGACAGACCACTCTGCTCCTGCTACACATGTTCCAAGGCCTTGGATCCCAGCTAGTCTGCAGGCATGACAATAAGCCAGCCTTGGGCTCCCAGCCAACCCAGAGGCTTCTGCCTGGACCACCGTGAGTCCAGGATGCTTGGCTTGCTGTTCTGTCCAGATGTGAGATGAGTGTAAGGCCCACACTCCTGTTCTCATGTCTCTGGACCCCTCCCACACCCTGTACTCCAGTCAGGGCTAAGCTTCCCTCTTCTTCCTACTTATATATACATCATCTCCAGTTCCAATGCATAGTGATGCATCTCTCCCACCCGGGTGGGAGAGAAGCCACCTGGCTGCCGGAGGCAGACGAGAGCTCACCCTCTGTGAATGCCCAGGGCATTCCCACAGCCACGCAGACCTTGCATGGTGGCTGCTGTGCTCAGAGGCCTCCCTGGCCAGGCGCCTGAGAGGGTAGGGAGAGTGGGAGGGATGGGGAGACCCTGCCTTCATGTTTGGAAAGCCCTGGCTGGCATCCGGGGGCAGCCACAGGCCACGCTCCTGCAGAGCCTCACCTGTGCAAGCCCAGCATTGCTCGGTAGAAGGCCCTCGGCTGGCAGCCTTCCTCACTTGGTCCCAACTCCAACACTAACAACTCTGGCTATGTAGTTTCTAGAGAGGCTTTGATGCCTATGGTAGACAGTTCTGACCCAGCGCTGCGTTTAAACCTAAGTGTGCTCACTCCAGTCTCCGATTTCCCGCTGCTACAGTGCCAAACGCTGTAGGACCGAGCAGGGGCAGCCCTGGGCAGGCCTCTGCTCTGCCCCGAGTGCCACCTCTGACTCGGCAGCCTTGACCTTGCCCTCCACAGAGAGCGTAAGTGTTGCTTTTTAAAGGCACAAAAATGACTTTGGGAACAAAGATCTTTCTTAGTGAAATAAAAATAAGCTTTTGGTGGCCTTTAGCTTATGAATTTGGAGTTTGGGGGTTGCCTTCTTTATGAAGAAAAATGTATCTTTTTTGCAATGCCACTGGAGGTGAGCACCTTGGCCGTGGGGTTGGCTCGTGTCTAGGCTACGCCAGGCTCCAAGGGCCAGCAGAAGACACAGGACAGGGTCCTTGTTCAAAGCCAGAGGAGGAAGCTCTAGTAGTGTCTAATGACCCTCGTTTGCAAAGGAGCCTGCACTCAGGCTGCTGGTCCTGAGTTTACCTAGCGAGGCGGTCTCAGCCTGGAAATGTCCTACCTGCATGGGACAGGAGAGAGGCGCTGAGCCTTTATTTCCTCTGAGGCACCCTCACCCCACCATCAGATGATGTTCTTCAGAAGAGAGCCCGAGGGGCGTGCGAGCCACTGGTAACAGCAGCAAGCCACACCGACGCTCCGCCACCACGGGCTGGGGAGGTGACAGTAGCCAAGGATGGTTCCAGAATACTCTGCCTGTGTATCATTCCTCCCTCATTTTGTTTCTATTTTGGTTTCAGGGGTTGAGAGCACCAACATCAATAACTGTATGGCTGTTCTCACTTCTGTTCAACCCTTTTATTATTTTATGAGTAGTGAGTATTACAGGCAATGAGGGCTCTGACCACTAACTTATACTGAGGAACCAAAATCTGTATCAGTAAAACGTCTGGGGTTCTGCAGGTCATCCGCAGGTATCGGTGTCCTTCATCTTCAGCCCAGAGATGAGGCAGCCTCCAAAAGCAAGTACTGGTCAACTCTTCCTGAGCAGTACTTGATCCAATGACCTGTGCTCAAGGAGGAGGCATGCACCTGCCTGGGTCCACCTGCCCCTAACATTTAAAATCTGTCACATAAAGGACAAGGCAGGTACCTGGAAGCACTCATCAGAAGCCAGGCTCTTTGTATTGCCAGGAAGAGGTTCGATCATAGTGTGTGTGCTAATTTGTCAGGGGTCCTTTCTTTGTGCATCACATCCAATGCACAAAACAGGTGTTACACACACCTGTGGCATCAGCTACTCAGACAGCTGAGGCAGGAAAGACTGAGCTACATGGCTATCTGCCCTTTCTGCTGGGAGCAGCTCTGGCTCCTTGCACACACAGGTGTGCGTAGGGCTTGTGGAAGACCTAGGCTGGTGGTCAAGCAGCTGGCCAAAGCCTGTAGGGCTTTGACTTTAGCAAGTGGAAGTTTTGCAGGCTTTATGGAGGTGGGCAGCTGGCTTCCTTCAGCAACATGCTTGCTTCAAGGGAAAAAAGACTTCACAAGCAGACTTCAGTGAACAATAAGCACTTAATCATCGCTTTTAGCCTTTCTTCTTATGGATGTGACCAGTGTTGTGGGTAATCATTTGTATTTCTTGAATGTTCTTTATGACTAACAGTTATTAAGTGGATTGTGTATATGTGTAACTAATGTAATTGCCTTTTAAATTTCGTTACAATAAAGCTGACTTTCCTCTGAACACAAATGACCTATACCAACTCATAACAGACTTACTTGTCAAGCCTGAAGTTTGGAGTCTTTCCGTTGGACTTTGTTTTCATTTGCCCATCGGAGCCCATTAGCCAACAGGGTACACGTAAGCATGCTAAAAGACCCCCTTTGCCAGAAGTTAGCTATGTAAATAGGAACAGAACCCAATAGTTCTTGAGCTTCTGTGAAACAGAATGGACAGATTGTCCAGATCAAACAAAAGTCAATGAGGAAACCTAAGAATTAAATGATACTATAGATCAAGTTAACTTAGCAGACATCTGCAGCATAATTCACCCCGTGGTCACAGCATGCAAAGTCTTCCCAGGAGCCACAGAGCCTCCTCCAAAATAGATTGTAGCATAGGACACAAAGCAATGCTTGACAAATACAAGACAATTAAAAAGAACTTCCTATATGTTATCAGTCTGCTATGGAATAAAACTTGAAATCACTAACAAGAGAAGCAACAGAAAATTATCCAAACACAGAAATTGAACAGTTCATCCTGAATGATTAGTGGGTTATTGAAGAAATACATGCCCCAAAAATTTTCCTACAATCAAATAAAAATGAAAACAACCTATCAGAACCTTCGAAACACAACAAGCAGTGCTAAATGTATGAGTGCTTTGTCTAAAAACTAGTGCAATTTCTTACAGGAGGCATGGCTCAGCAGTATGACCACATGTGAGGCCCTAGGTTCAAACCCACATCCAAACAAAATTTACAGAGATCTCAATTGAATAACCTGAGGATCTATCTCAAGCTTTAGGAAAACAAGAATAGGCCAAGCCCAAGAACAGTGTGAAAAAAAATAATGACCAGACCAGAAAAAGCATACAAAGAATTGATTAAACAAAAGCTGGTCCTTAACCATGCTTCACTGACTGATGACTAAAATCCTAGCTGCTCCCTGCAGCTACTCAGGAGACTAGAACTGGAAGACCATGGTTGAAGGCCAGCACAGGCAGAAAAGTTCATAGACTCCATCTACAAGGTAATCCGCAGAAAGCAGGGCTGGGAGCATGGCACTGCAGAGCACCAGCCTAGAACATGAACGTCAACCCTAACCCTAACCCTACCCTTGGAAAAGGTAAACAAGATTGACAAACCAACTAAATCTTCCAAACTAACCACAAGTAATATGTAGAATGGCCAAATTAACAAAATTAGAGATGAAAAGGACACATCACAACAAAACGATGCTCAGAGGATTGTTAGTGTATACTTCAAACTTACTCTAATGAATTGGCTCCTTTTTCTTGCCTTTGTCTCTGGCACCTGACCCCTACTTGGTGCGAATTTACATTGCATTGCAACCATTGAGAATTCTGCACTGAAGACCCCTGGAAGGGTGGATCCACTTTATCTTTGTGCACCTGATGCTTTCCTCCCGAGATGAAGCTTCTTGTCCTAACTCATGTAGAGATAGCCTCCGTGCCCTGAATCTTGAAAGCAGCGGATAGATCTGTGCTTTAAAATTCTCCCATCAATACCAGAACTTCAGAAACTACCAGAAAAGGGAAAATGGGAAGGAAACTGGTGTTCATTACTCATCATCAACACTTGTTTTTCAGTTAAATGGGTTTCTTTATTAATGGTTTTATAAAACATTAGGGGAAAACACTTTAAAAACAAGACAAATTAATGTGTTGTTCTGTGTTTTCCAAATCCCTGTCAGCTATCATCTGTAACATATTGCTGTTTTTGCTATTCTGGCATCTGGAAAATGCCTCCTCTTTGCCCAACCCTCTTGAGTTGTGAGGATAAACTCTATCAATTGCTGTGGCTGTGTGCACACCGGTGCCCCAGCCTTGAAGGCACATACACAGGGCAGTCACCATCTGCTCTGAGATTGGTGAATACTCAAAGAACAAGTCTGTTTACATTTTATTTCCACCATTTCCTGACTTCAAGTAGTTTTGAAACAGAAAGGAAAAGAAAGGGTGAGAGGTTCCTACAAAATTTGGACTGAGTGCACTTGACAACAACCAATGGTTTTTTGGATAAATGTTCCACCACAGTAATTAGCACTTGGTAGCACTTGTAACTCCTGTATTCATTGCTTGTATCCTGCCCCTAGAGCCCTGCTATCCTTCCTTCCTTCCTCCCTTCCTCCCTCCCTTCCTTCCTCCTTCCCCCCTTTCTCTCTCTCTCTTTCTCTCTTGCTTCCTTTCTTCCTTTTTTCTGGGATTTGAACTCAGAGCCTTGTGCTTGCTAGAATGGCACAATACCACGGAGCTACATCTCTAACCTGGGTTTCACTAATTATTTTTAGGATAAAAATAACTGGGCCAAAGCTGCAACCCACCTGTTTTAGTCTCTTCAGCATTGCTGTGCATACAGGTGCAAGCCACCACACCTAGCTTCCCTTCGTTGGAGGGAAAGCCTCCGGACCATCTGTCTGGACTAGCCTGGCATTAGCCTTGTCTGAGAATTGTACTAATCCCAGCATGCACTGGGGTGGGAGACTATTCTGTACAATCTCCCAAGGGTCTGGAGCTGGGCTGTAAGTCTGTGAGACTTGCAACCTCGATGTTCTCCGGGAGACACCCTGTACTCAGGCTCTGAGTGCTTTCATCCCCTGCAGCTCTCTCCTCTGCTCATGCCTGCCAAGCGCAGCACCGACGGCCCTTCACCTCTGTTCACCTCTAACTTTGTGGTTCATTCCTTAGAGGCCTGGACTGCACAAGAGGAACGTTTGGCAATCACCTTGAGCTTTGACTCACTCTTGCTGGAAAATTGATTTCCTAGGGGAAGGAACTGGGAGCTTTAGGGGCAACAGCAAGTTAACAGGAAATGAGGCAACTAGAAAGCTAGGGTGACGAAGGAAGAGTTGGCCACTGATTTAAGTCAGTATTCCCACATTTCTCAGATCAGTACCTTTTTCTGATGCTATGATGAGAGAAACTTGGAGAAATTTTGTTTTTTAAATAATAAAAACTAGAGCTCCTCTTAAATATTTTAGGTTATCTACAGCAAGCTGTTTCTTAATCTGGGAGGAGGAATTTTGGGTTCTGATAAATATTGTTCTTTCAAAGCCTCTGTTTGTCTTAGGAAAGTCCCAGGGCTCTTGTTCCTGGCTGTATGTTGATTTATTCACCAACCTCCTCGGATGCACTCTGTTCTTCCCATTTTACATTCTGTCTGGGAAAAGGAACGCTGCATGGAAGGAAGTCATTGGTGTCGAGGGCACTGACTCTCTGGTGGCGGTTCACCTTTTTTGTCCATCTACTGATTCAAGTGCTAACTTCCTCCAGCAATGGGATCAAAACACACCCAAAACGAACTGACCGTCTGGGTATCTAGCCTGGTTTGTAGGCAGGTGCGGAAAGGTGTAGACGGGAAAGGGCTGCTTAATGCTCCAGCTTTCTGCTTTCTAAGTACCTGCCTGTCTTTCTGAAACACATTCTGCTGTGAAGTGGAAATCAGAGTTTGATCTGAGGTGGTGCGGGAGTGTCAGGATACTCAGTCGCTGGGTTCCCGTAAGCAACTGGACCAAGCCACTCCTGCTGCCGAGGACAGACACACTTTGAGGGGCCGCAGGTTGGTGGCACCAGCCTCCATCAGCATCCCAGAGGAGTTCAGAAATGACAGCGTTTCTGTTCTGGCTCAGCATGTCTCTTGTAGAAATGCCACGGATGACTTTTTGAGTGCTGACTCTCCAGAAGCACAAGCTCAGAACCATGCGTCTCAATTCTCATCTCTGGAAGGGCTCCCTCAGGAGATTTTTCTTTTGAGCAAAAACAAAAACAACTCAACAGTACCTGGACCTCTAGGCTGACCAGACTCAATGGCTCCCTGGAGGCCTGCTCATTAGATTCTCTCAAAGTTCTTCATGTAAAGCTGATGGAGTCAAGGTTGAGAATCAGAGTTTAAAAAAAAAAAACAGGCAGCTTTGAGAAGAAGCCTAAAGCAACACACACACACACACACACACACACACACACACACACACACACACACACACACACACACACACACACACACACTAGGTGGGAAGAGTTGCAGAATCTGCAATGTTTATGACATGATTGAACTCATCTCTTTCCTTAGAGACCTTTGGATAGATTGAATCATTTCCTTTGGAAGTTAAAGAAAATGCCTCACTTGTTTTTGGTCTTTGGAAATACTTTGCAAAATACTTTTTTTTTCTGCTTTAGAAGCCTAAACTCCCTCTGTTTTGTCTCTATAGACCTAAACAGATACCACACAATGCTGTTGGATAGCTCAAGTTAAGGAAAATCTTCACATTGCTAGTGAAGACTCTCGCCCTCCACCTTACAGCCTGGAAACTGAGATTGGGGAAATATCCGAGTGTTCATCTGGGAGCATCAGAACACCACCAGCTGGGCTGGAACAGGGTCATTCTTTGCCACCTCCTTTAGCGCTATTTTGCCGGATAACGGTTTGTGGACAGTACCTATTCCACCAGAGCTTTCTCAAGGGTCACCAGGTTGCAACTATATATACAGCCCTATCAAGTGTTGGCGAATTCGGGTTCAACCGGGTGTTGACTCAGAATCTTGACAAGTTATGTAAGCTTCCGGGCTTCAGTTTCTTTATCTGTAAAATGGGATTGTTTTAGGATTCATGAGGATTAAATGGCTTAATTCACAGAAGGCATTTTAAACAGCACCTGGATTTCCTGGTTAATGACAGCCATTTTTATGGCTGTGGTAGCCAAAGTGGTAGCCTGTTCCTTTCTTATGGCTTTTTTTACCTTGACCTTCCTCCTCATAGTGTTCCATTTTGCATGCTGGGTCCTAGTACTCTACACCCTGTGCCAGGGGAAACTAGACTTCAAATCTGCTGTTCAGTCTGTGGTAAAGTTGGAGACAGAAGGCATGGAAGGTTCCTAAGCTCTCTTGTCTAGAGCATTCATTATTCATTCAGCCAGTCATCAGACCCTGGCAACAAGCCACGCGGATGGGCATCTTCCTGTAGGGTAACCAGAAGCACCTTTTCCAGTCATTGATGGACTGGTGTGCTCATCATCAGACGCACGTCTCTGAGTGTGACAGCACTGTCGCCTCCTCTCGTTCTGCGCTGTTCTCCCTTTGGATTATGCCAGTCATCACATGCCATGACCTACCCTATTAGATCCTCATAGTGACTGGTAATGAGGCCACTGAGACAGAAAAGTGGGTCACTCTGGGGTGTTGTCCTGTCTTTTGCTGTTCTCATACAAACAAATTAAATAGCATTGCTGGAAATGGGCTGGGGAAAGGGAGAAAATCACTACAGTCTTTCTCCTAGCAGATCAGATGTTTTTATTTTTCCAAATTCTTTTCCAGGTCTCAGTGACATTTATGGGAAAATGTTACACTATGGTAAACAGAGCTCGGGTCTCTTTGAAAGTGAGCTGCTCTGCTCACATGCTGAGCATCTTGCACATGTGTGCTGCCTATAACCGCATCAAGAATGCTGCACACACTTCGTCAGCTTAACCTCTGCACAAGGTCTCAGGGATGCTGTTGCCAAGCCCCAACTGGATGAGTGTGTACCAGTTTCCTGTAACTCGTATTCTGATCGCTGCTACTATTTGGAGTGTTTATTCGTCTTTAGACACTGAGGCTCATGCGGCTTGTTCTGCACTTCCTTGTTAAGGGGAAGGTTGAGCAGGCATCGTTGTTTTGTTTACGCCGTTAGCTCGAGTTCTCTGTGACTTCTTTGGGCCTGCACTGCGTGTGTCCTCCTGTGCAGGTAAACCTGGGTTTGTCCAGGACTAGTTACCTTGTCCTGGAAGCTGTGAAGGTTGTGACTAAAGAAGTCCTCCCTTTCCCGATGAGCCTTCCTTCCGTTTTTCTCTTATAATAGTGGCAATAGGATAATTGTAAGAAACAAATTAATTAGCCTTGTTTAAGTATTGAGAACTATGTCTGGGACCTGGCGCTGAATGCATTTGGGGAAAGACAGCTCATTGATTAAGACTGCATAGCATAGATCATAACTCACTTGTCTTGCATTCAGATCCTGGCTATTTTCTTCTCAGGAAAAATGAGGTGATACCTACCTTCCTTTCACTGATTTTGGAGATAAAATGAGCTAATTAATACCAAACTCATGGATAAGGGCCTGGCAAATAGTAACCTCCTCACCCCTACACACACAACACCAGCTTCTATGTGGTAGGGGTAGTAGTAATACTATGTACCAATAACTGCAATTCTTGGGAACCTACGTGCTGGCCTTGCAAGGCTGAGCAGCTGCTTTGCCTGGATTTGATGTGAGTTTAGAAGTGAGGATCCTGCATCCTGGAGCTCCCAAGGTACAGAGTGATCTGGGATGACTGGACATCCGGCGTTAGGAAAATGGAGGAGGATGGAAGGGATTGGCTTGACTTGATCGTCAGCCGGCCAGGACTGAGTGAGTGGGTTTGGAGGTTGTACGAGGGACTAGATTTGGGGGTGGGCTTATATAGAGCTTAACGGAAGCGGAAAATAAAGTCTGGGCTATGGTCTCCTGGAGGTCACGGGCACTCTCCTGGCTCCCCTTGGGGGTGGGGCCAAGGTCGGAATGACCTGCTTGTGGACAGCACGTGAGCACACACCTGGTGCTTCGCTAGATTAGGCAGGAGTCGCCCTTCACCCACGACAGTAAAGCTTTAATAGTCTCATTTCACTGTTCCTTATTAGTCATTACTTGCTTTACACATACACAAATCGGAACTCAAAGTTAAGAGATTTGCCTGGACCACACCGGAGGAGAGAGGCAGAGCCTGAAGCTGACTCTGTGAACAATAGGTTCTCACCTGGAAGGTGCTGGTTTTCTGAGCCCTGCCTGGGGCGGGCTCACCCGAGATCACTGAGATCACCTTACACACCCACCCACACCCAGTTTCAGTGTATTGGAGTTTGAACTCAAGGCCTTGTGCTTGCTAGGCAGAAGCTCTGCCACTTGAGCCATGCCCATAGCCTGTTTGGTTGATGTCATTTTTCAGGTAGGGTCTTGTGCCTTTGTCTGGAGCCTTCCTCTGGCAAAGCGTCTCTTGTAGACGGATGAAAGGCTAACCCTTTCACCTTTTTTGTTTTTGTTGCCAGTCCTGGGACTTGCACTCAGGGCCTGGGCCCTGTCCCAGAGTTTCTTTTGCCAAGGCTGGCACTCTACCACTGAAACCAGAGCTCCACCTCCAGCTTTTTTGCAGTTGTTAATTGGCCATAGGGACCTCACAGACTTTCCTGCCCAGGCTGGCTTTGAACTGCAGTCCTCAGATCTCAGCCACCTGAGTAACCAAGATTACCTGCAGGTGCCCTGCAACACTCCATCTTTTTAAAAACAACCAGAACCACATACAATTTATCATTTTAACTATTGGTAAATAATTTTAAAAAGGAAGTGTATTTTTAAGTATATGCTTCAGTGGCCTTAAATCCATCCAAAATATTGTGCAGCCATCTCCACCCTCTGTTTGCTGAGCCTCTCCACTACTGCACTAATGCCAGTCATGTCAAGTCAGTGGCTCTGCCATGTGCACATCACCTTTCTCTCCTGCTAAGAATGTTGGCTAGATCCCACAAAGCACTGGGCCAGCTGCGATCAGGAGTGACGTCAGCACTGTTTCTGAACGTGCTGAGGAGAGGCACAAACCTGAACCCATCTAGGTGGATACTTCCTTCCAGACAGGACAGTCTAGCTGGCGGCCCGGAGCCCGCAGGCCTGGCCTGTAGATCCTGCACCGAGCTTGACTAGAGCCAGAGTGAAGCTGGGGGTTTTGTCCGACTTCTGAGCACACAGCACACCAGCCTTGTACAGCAGAGCACCTCAGAAGAACGAGGTACCGGAGACATGTCGTATCCTTGGTGGGACAGAGCGATGCTGGGAACAAGGAAAGTCCCCGCTCCATTCCCCACCCCCACCCCGGGTTCCCTGCCCGTTCCCTCCAGGCCCCGACCCCTGTGGGCTGCAGGAAGGAGTGCACTTGCCGGCTTCCTGTGTCTGCCCTGGACGCCGTGGTACTCCTTTTCTCCTGTATCATCCTGGAGAAAAGCAGGTGTTTTAGGAGCCTGTTCCTGTGCAATCTAGGACCAAGGAACACAGCTCCTAAAGGCAAAATCATTAGAATGAGTTATATATTATACAGTAATTTCTATGTGCTGGGTGCGGTGCTAGAGACCCTATACCCAGTTTTTCCCACAACCTAGGACCAGGCTTCTGTGGCAGGACAGAGCTGGTTGACCGCGCACATTGGGGCTCCTATATTTCTGCTAATGTCACTAATCACACTCCCTTCCCTTAACCATGGAAAAGCTGGACTGAGGACTGTGGAGTGATAAGGAAGGCAAATGGCCTGGAAAGAGAAGGGAAGACATCTGTGTCCACCTGCAGGGCTCCGAAGGACAAACCTGGAAGGGTCCGGAGTCTGGACCGTGGCAACAACACTGCCAAGGGTGGGTTGCAACACACTGGATTGGAAAGAATGTTCTCTGTGGGCCTGGGCTGGGAGACCGAGCCGGGCCTCCAAAGTGCTGTTCTTCCTGTGTGAGTCTGGGCTTCGGGGCAGATGTGCCAGACAAAGTTTGGTCAGACGGAGCTCAGGATTGGCAAAGGCAGAGTAGCTACCAGAACATTCCTTCTGTTTATTCATTAAAGCATAAACTAAGGATGCCTGGCATGGTGACTCTGCTTGGAATAACTTGTAATTAGCATGGTTTCCACAATCTCGTGGGGGTTTCCCCTCTTCTGACCAGCTTAACAGCCATGAATCATTTTGTCTGACTTCACTCTGACACCAACTGACGGATCTCCTCAAAGGCCTGGGCCTGCTGCTCTCCGGGGGGCTTGTTTATTCTTATGTCTCATTGAGTCCCTTCTTCTGTGGACTGTGGTTTTCTGGGAAAGAATAAGTTCTACAATTGGAACAACTGGAAAATCTAAGTGTTCAATAGATGATAATCCAATTTCTTCTCTCTTTTTTCAGAATATGAGTTGATAAATCACGTCAGGAGTGATTGTCGGCTTGGCATGTTGGACTTCTTTGTTTGTGCCTTGTGGGCGTCTGATGGGTATTTGCCTGTTGTTTTTGCCTGTTTTTATTTTTTTAATGATAGCTGTCTGCCAGGCCATTAAGTTCAGTTCATCAGAGTGAAAACATGTTCATGGGTGTTGTTAGCACCCCATTTTGTGTGAACAGGCCCTTGCCACAGTTTGGTCCTTTACCCTGATTATGGGAGTTTCTTCTTCACAGAGACAAGAGGCATTTCTCCCCTTTAGTAATCCCTCTGCTTCCATTTTTATGTTTTCTTTGATGTACTTCAAGTACATGAGTCCTGTTTCCTGCGTGACCACTCTGTGATTAAGCTCTTCTAGTAAATTTCTTATTTCAGATATTATGATTCCTTTTTCTAAAATGCTCACTTAGTTGTCTTAAATGCATTTCAGCACTGGGTGTCTGGCTCACACGCTTAGCTGAGACCAGGAGAAGGCAGGCTTCAGGCCAGCCTCGGCAAGTGTTCCCAAGACTGGAGTGTGGGGCTCCGGCCTGTCATTCCAGGTATACCAGGATGTGTGAAATAGGAAGAACGCAGTTCAAGCACAAGCCCAGGGAAAAGGCAAGGCTCTATTTCAAAATAACCAGTCATAAAAGGGGTTGGAAGCCTGGGTCAGTGATAAAGTGCCTGCTCAGCAAGCGTAAGTTCAAACCCTCGTTCTACCAAATGCACATGGGACAGAGATGTAGTTGTTTGTATGTGTATGTACATAAGTATCTCTATTACCTACTGAAACTCATTTTTTAATCCATTCTGTTTTCCCTTATGTTCTGATAAATTAAATTAATTTGTGCATGGATATTAATAATACATTTCTTAATTAAAAGTAAGAAATATGACTAGAAAGACATCTTTGTTCAAGAATTCCAACATCAGCCAGACGCCGGTGGCTCACGCCTGTCATCCTAGCTACTCAGGAGGCTGAGATTTGAGGATCAGGGTTCAAAGCCAGCCAAGACATAAAAGTCTGTGAGACTCTTATCCCAGAAAACTGCAAGTAGTGCTGTGGCTCAAATGGTAGAGCGCTCTCCTTGAGCTGAAGAGCTGAAGGACAGCACTCAGGCCCTGAGTTCAAGACCCATGACTGACAAAACAAAACAAAAACATCACCAGGTTCATCTCAATTTGATTCTATTAACAGAATCCTTTCTTACTAAATGGTCTCTTTTCTTCCTGTCCCTTTGTATATCTAATGATACATTTAAAATACTGTACACATAGCGAGATTCTGTCACATGCCTTTAGAGAATGTGAAGTTTTATACCCCCACACAGTGAAATTACCAGTGAGTCACATTGATCATGCTGAAACTTGGACTGGTCTTTGGCTTTGTTAGGACAAACTTCATAGTTTTGCCTTAGAATCCAGGCTACCTCCCTTACTTCTAGCAGGTTCTTGTTCTGAGGGACAGAATCTGGACTGAAGTGCAGGTGTTGCCAAATAGGTCCTCTGTTTGGAGCCTCCAGACTTCCCCAGCAATGCCTGCTGCTGACATCTTGGCTCACAGTCACTTGGGGAACAGCTCAGGCTCTAACCGAGAATATGGTAAGATTGTTTTACAGGTTTTTAAAAACATGGCTTATAAGCCCCAAAGCCCGTGGCCTTAGAGCCTCTCTCTGTTTCTTACACCCTGAAAAATTTCTGTTTTCTGCACCTTGATTGGAGATCATTTCAGAGTTTCTGCCCAGTCTCTGCATGCTCCATTCTGTGTACCTCCACAGACAAGAGAGAGAAACTGGGGAGGTGAGCTATTGTAGAAACAGCCAGGCCTTTATTAACAGTGTGTTATAGCTTTTATTTTTAAAAGAGGCCTTTGTATACATGATAAAATCCAGTTTTCTACTGTTACATACAGAACTATTCCAAAGTTTGGTGGCATAGACAATTGATTACTGTTTCTCAGGGCTCTGTGGATTAGTTCTGCTCATGGTTCTCACTCCAAGCCCCTCACAAGGCTGTGGTCAGATGGTGGCTGAGACTAGGCTACCTGCGGCTTCTCACATGTCTGATACCTGAGCTAGAAAACAGAGGCTCTGAGGAGGCTCACACCTTGCATTTGGATAGCATGGCAGCTGGCTTCCTCCAAAGGAAACACATCAAAAGGAAACTACAAATATTCCTAGGATCTAAGTGTAGAAGTCTTCCAGAACCACCCTACCTAGCTTTCTTAATCAAAACAGGACTAAGCAACACCAATTTTACGGGAGCTGAGGTATAGAATAAACCCCCTAATGAAGGAGAGAAGTTCATAGGACCATCTTGGTGACACCCACCACTATCTGACAGTCTTGTCAGCCCTCTATAGCCTATCTCTTATGATTTTATTGGCACAATGTCGCTTATGATTTATTCATAAATATATGCTTCGTTGACAAATATTTGTTGAGTACACAGTGAAAGTCAGTATGAAATAGTGTTGAAGAACAAAGGTGAATCTGAGCTTTTCCATTGATTAGTTATGTGGCCTTACAAGTTCCTTAACTCATTTCCTGATGAGTTTCTGCATCTACCAATTGAAGAACATAATATAGCACACATGATGAAGATTGTTGTGAGTCAGTCTATGTACATTTATTATTAATATCCATGCACAAATAATTTCTTTTGGTGTCAGCTTCTATAGTTGTCACCACTACATGCCAGACTGTGCTTTGCAGATGGAGCAAAGAGCAAAATGAATGGTACAGAATTTTCTGGCCAAGATGCCATCGTTTCTGACTGCTACATAGGTCACAACTAACAAGGAGGATAGTGGTGGATGTTTCTGAGCTATATCCACATGCTAGGTTTTGAAAATTGTGCACAGGTTATCTATCCCCTTTCCTCTCAGCAGAGCCCTGAAGAAATCAAGGTGCAGACAGGCCTCCAGCTGGTAGCTGGCACCGCGGGGTAAGAATCCCAACTCTTGGTCACTGCTTGGTCTAAAAAGGGTAAGATAGATCTTTATGAACTTTCACGAGGGAATAGAACTTAGTTGAGAGATGTTGGAGGGTTTGCATTTATGACCCATGAGGTCTGACCAGTTTACAAAATATTTTCTCCTGAGAGATGTCATCTCCTTTTACGAATGGAAGCTCTTAGATTTAGGGGAGGTAAGTTTAGCCTAACGTGGCAAAATTGGTATTGAAATCTAGATCTCACTCTAAACTGAGGCTTCCGCCAACCAAGCTGCCTCCCATCTTATGAGCCTTAATCACAGAACTATGATGATACTTGGATATCCCAGCTCTTCGCTGATCTACGTGATAGATAACAGACGCTTGAAGCAGCAGGGTGATGAGCAAAGTGGCTGAAGCAGGACCTCAAGCATGGGGCAAATCAACAGGAGCATCCCTTGCACAGTGTACCACAGGACCCAGGACCAAGGTCAGGAGAGCATTCTGTTGTCTCAAGGTCAGTGGCAAGGGGAAAGAGCTGGAGAAATCTGGTGCAGTCATCAGGAAAGGCCTGCTACCTACGAGGGATGAGTGTCAGGTGATTGAAAAGCACAAGGTGAATGCTTACGGGTAGCAGCAGAGAAGGAGCAGGAGGTCAGGAGAGGCGTGGCAAGGGAGAGTTGTCCGGTTAGCTCCCCGCTGGGGCGTCCTCACACTGAAGACCCTGCCTGTCATCCTGGAACAGAGGCAGTGAAGGGAGGAGAAGAGGGGGCAGGCCGTGCCAGAGGGCCAGGGGTCCTCAAAGAAGCAGAGCCCACAGAACATACAGCACAGAGCAGTTCTTTATGTATTTGGCTGTTTGTTATGGGAACAGCTCTCACAGAGAAGAAGGCGGAGACTCTGAAGACCTGTGGTCTGCATGCCACTGGTGTGGTTCGGTTCAAAGGTCTGCACACCAGCAGGGCCCGTGGGGTAATCCCAGGCTGAGGCCTAAGCCTTGGGCAGGCCAGGGTGGAGGAGGCCTTTAACTGATTCCACAATTCTGCTGCACCTTTGTTACACAGTCTACTGATTCAAATGCTAGCTATTTT
Organism: Dipodomys merriami; assembly: GCF_024711535.1. Classification (NCBI taxonomy): domain Eukaryota; kingdom Metazoa; phylum Chordata; class Mammalia; order Rodentia; family Heteromyidae; genus Dipodomys; species Dipodomys merriami. Next base: position 276,836 of record NW_027206428.1, on the reverse strand, counting down.
ATCTGACATCCTCTCTGATGACACATCAGCGCAAGAACCAACACGTGGCTTCCATAAAGGGTGGAGAGAGTTAGATATCCTAGCAACTCAGGAGGCTAGATCTGAGTATCATGGTTAAAAGCCAGCCCAGGAAGGAAAGTCTGAGAGATTTTTATCTCCAATTAACCCCCAGAAAACTGGAAGTGGTGTTGTGGCTCAAAGTGGTAGAGTGCTAGTCTTCAGTGAAAAAGCTCAGGGACAGTGCCCAGGCCAGCCCCACAACCAACCAAAAAAAACAAAAAAGAGCAGGGTGGAGGGTGGGCAGACACCAAGTCTTCAAGACCAAGCCATATTATTCATTGTTGTATTTCCCATAGAAATTACTTTTTTAGACTTATAGGAGGTATTGGTAGAGTTGTGTTTAACTCAAAATCAAGAACATTTGTTCTTAGGTTAACAGAAAATTATCTTATTTGGGGGATTGTTTGTTTTGAGACAAGATCTTGCTGTGTAGCTGAGGCTGGCCTCAACTTTCTGTTTCAACCCCAGCCTTCAGAGAGCTGGGACTGCAAGACAGGTCGACGTTAATTTCCACATAACTTAATGATACTGAAAGACAAAAAAAAAAAAAAAAAAACACACCACCATTGCTAAGTGCCTTCTTCCTCCTCCCTCCCTTCCTCCTCCTCTTCCTCCTCCCTCTCCTCCTCCTCTTCCCCCTTCTCCTTTTCCTCCGTCCTCTCCTCCTCCCCCCCCTCCTCCTTTTTTGGCATATTTGACATGTTACCCGCACAGGGATACTACGTGTGAAGCTGGCACTGAGAGGAGAATTCTTGGATGAAATGCCCTGGACCCAGGGACTCAGGTGAAAGAGGCTTAGCCACTTGTCCCTACACCATTAGACAGGTGAATGCTGGTAAAAGAGACACAGTTGCATTGGGAAGACAAAGAGGCTCAGTGCCCCTTCGGGTGATATATTTTAAGTTTGAGTAGGGGAGAGATGGGGACGGGGTGAGAATTTGCATAAGCAGGCCCAGGCTCGGTGTGTTATGTGGCCAGGGGTGGCAGTCCCAGGGTTGGGCAGATGAGGTCCTGTTTTGCTGTCACTGATGTCTGGCCAGGGGATGAGTTCTTCCTGGATTCCAAAATGGCTGTGAAGTGTTAACTGTTAACTGTTCCATTGGTGTGTGTGTGTTGGTGGCTCTGGTGGAAGTTGTGCTCCAGGTACCATTACTCTGGGATGTTTGGATGTCAGAATCCCAGGGTGTTGGGTCAGGATAAAAGGAAGGCACTGCTGCCAGAGGGGAGATGTTGTCATTTGTCACAAGATGCTTCTATCCTTCCCGGTGTCTCAGCACGACTCGGGGGTGGGCAGTGGGGGTGAGATGGAGTGAGCCAGGCCTGGAGTGTCCAGGGCCCTGCTTCAGCACGACCTTCATCTTCCATCTCCCCAAAGCCCAAATGCAAATTATTTACACCAGAAAGAACAGGCATCATCTCAGTCACTTTATCAATTTAACTTTATCAATTTAAATACTATGTCCTAGTCACAGGAAATAATAGATACACTAGGTAAGGCCCCTGACTTCACAGATAATCCACTGCCAGATTAAACGAACAAAAAGGCAAAATATGGAGAGTAGATCTGACTCAAAGGTTTGATTTTTGAGCATGAATACTCTTCTTTCATGGCCAACAATGTATAGATCATTCTCTCCCCAAATGATAGTCTTATCGTTATTATCTAGGCAATCTTGACCAACACCCAGAAGACTAAAAGACAAAATGGAAGATGTAAAAACACAGTATTAACTGAGAAACCTGCACAGTCAGTTACTTAGCATATTGCTTGCTCATCAGTCCTGGATGGTTCAGCAGGATACAGCTATTCCAAGCAAAAACCACACCATGAACTTGTCCGGTCGTGTTCCTCAGGCCTGCTCAGTGACCGGCTTGTGATGGTACCTCACAAATGCATCTGCTGACCTGAACTCCAAGTTAGACCTTACTCCACACGGCTTCAGAGAATTACAAAGAATCACATGGGACGTCTTCATGCTCAGGGTGACCCCTGACCTTTGTGTTTAGTAGGGCAGATTTTCTCTTGCTGAACACCAAGGCTCCCCACACTGCTGGGTTTATCAAAGCCTTGTGATCAGATACGCTGAGGTCATGAACGTTAGGCCCAAGCAGTACCTCTCACCTCAGTGGTCGCAGGGACGTTTCCATTGGCTGCACACGGCTGGACCTGGTGGGAGAGACCCGGTAGCTATGCAGTACGGCACAGGGTCCCATAACGCTACAGACTCATTGTTAGCATGTGTATGAACACAAATATACTTTCCAGGTGAATTAGTGCTCCCTTACCCACTTCTGTACTATGGAAAATAAAGCTCTTATTTGCTTCCTTATTTGTTGGTAACATGATTCACACCCCACAAAAATCCTTTGTGGACAGACACAGAGACTAAATAAACACTTCGCTTTCGCATTTTCCTAACAATGTAAACACTGCAAGCAGAGCACTCACACAAAGGCTATCTTCGATCAGCAGCGCAGCAAGTGCAGTGGGCTCTCACCAGCGCCCCTGGCACACACTGCAGTGCGCCTCCTCCCAAGGAAGGGAAAGCGGTGGCACTGGAGACCCGCCACCAACGATGCCACGCACCAGCCGCTTAGACCCCTTCTGATGAAAAACACTTAGTACCGAGACCCACAAATTAACTAAAAACTCCCCGAAACCAGGGAGTCCCAGTCTCCATTTGCACCTCTGCCTTTGCTCGGAAACATTCTCTCCCGCAGTCCCTCATGGCCATCTCGCAGTACAGACCGACCAGACCAGTGGTCGGGCGTCAGCGCAGCCCGGTGCAGAGCAGGAGCCCGGCCCAGCAGCACCGAGGCGGACGGCGGCGGGGGATCGGCGCACGCCCGCCCCCTTCCCGGCCTTCCCTGCAGCTCGCACCGTGTGCGTGGCAGCGGGGTGCGGGGCTGCCCTCCCCGCGGGATTCCCACGCGTGGGGCGGTTCACTCTCGCTCTCTGGGTCCGGAAGTTCTGTTCCTGCTGGGCCTCGGGGAGCAAAGCACCGGGCGGAGGCCGAGCCTCGCGCGGGGCCATCTAGGCCCATCCTCTGCCTCGCGTTTTTAAGGTGCACACAAAGCTGCTCTGACTCTGCCCTGCTCCTGCGACGGCGCCGAGCCGGGCTGTCCCGCGCACGCGGTGCGGGCGGGGCGGGGCTGGGCTGACCCGCGCACGCGGTGCGGGCGGGGCGGGGCCGGGCTGTCCCGCAGGTCCGGTGCGGGCGGGGCGGGGCGGGGCTGTCCCGCGCACCCGGTGCGGGCGGGGCGGGGCTGGGCTGTCCCGCAGGTCCGGGCGGGGCGGGGCTGTCCCGCGCACGCGGTGCGGGCGGGGCGGGGCGGGGCGGGGCTGTCCCGCGCACCCGGTGCGGGCGGGGCGGGGCGGGGCTGTCCCGAGCACGCGGTGCGGGCGGGGCCGGCCGGGCTGTCCCGCGCAGAACCGTGGCTTCGCGTGGCAGCGGTGCCAGCTTCGTGTGCACTTTAACACAGATTTCAAACATGGAGTGTGAACAGGTTTTGGGACCAGGTTAAAAAGAACCTTCAAAGCGTCTGTGGAGAAAAGCTTTTAACCCCCAGATCCTGAAGCCGGCCGGGACGGACGGACGGCCGCGGGGACGGACGGACGGCCGCGGCGCGGGGCGGTCGTCTGCTGGCGGTTAACGCGGCGCGCGGAGGCGGCGGGGGCCGGCGCGGCGTCGCGGGCGCGCGCACGCTGCCCGCGCGGGGCTCCTCGGGAGAACCCCAAACCTCCGCGCGGCGGCTCGCGGGCGGGGCCGGGCGCCCGGTGACCCCGCACGCGGAGCCCCGCGGCCTCCGGGGAGAGGCGCAGGGAGCCGCGGGACCCCGCCCCGCCGCGGGAACCCGGAAGGGACCCCGGGCGTGCGGGGCGGGCGGGCGCGCGCCATGGCCGCCGCCGCGGGCTTTGTGTGCAGCACGCGGGCCGCGGCCGCTCCCGCCTCGCCCCGGCCGCGGGGCCGCCGCTGACGGGTCCCGCCCCGCCCCGCCCCGCCTCCAAGGCCCCGCCCAGTCCCCGCCGGCCCGGCCCCCCCGCCCCGCCTCCAAGGCCCCGCCCAGTCCCCGCCGGCCCCGCCCCGCCTCCAAGGCCCCGCCCCGCCTCCCAGGCCCCGCCTCCGCCTCCCAGGCCCCGCCTCCGCCTCCCAGGCCCCGCCCCGCTCCCGCCGGCCCCGCCCCGCCTCCCAGGCCCCGCCCCGCCTCCCAGGCCCCGCCTCCGCCTCCCAGGCCCCGCCTCCGCCTCCAAGGCCCCGCCTCCGCCTCCAAGGCCCCGCCCCGCTCCCGCCGGCCCCGCCCCGCCTCCCAGGCCCCGCCTCCGCCTCCAAGGCCCCGCCCCGCTCCCGCCGGCCCCGCCCCGCCTCCCAGGCCCCGCCTCCGCCTCCCAGGCCCCGCCTCCGCCTCCAAGGCCCCGCCTCCGCCTCCAAGGCCCCGCCTCCGCCTCCAAGGCCCCGCCCCGCTCCCGCCGGCCCCGCCCCGCCTCCCAGGCCCCGCCTCCGCCTCCCAGGCCCCGCCTCCGCCTCCAAGGCCCCGCCCCGCTCCCGCCGGCCCCGCCCCGCCTCCCAGGCCCCGCCCCGCCTCCCAGGCCCCGCCTCCGCCTCCCAGGCCCCGCCTCCGCCTCCGCGGCGGGCCGCGCCGCCGCCCTCCGCGCCGCCGCCCCGCGCCGCGCGCCCGCCCCGCGCCCCCCCAGCCAGCCGGGCCGCCCCGCCGCCGCCGGCGGGCCCAGGCCGCCCCGATGCCCGAGCCGGGCCCCAGGATGAACGGCTTCTCGCTGGGCGAGCTGTGCTGGCTCTTCTGCTGCCCGCCGTGCCCCAGCCGCATCGCCGCCAAGCTGGCCTTCCTGCCGCCCGAGCCCACCTACGCCGTGCTGGCGCCCGAGCCGCGCGGCCCCGGCGCCCCGGGCCCGGGCCCGGCCTCCGCCGCCGCCGCCGCCGCCGCCGCCGCCCCCGCCGCGGCCCAGCCCGCGCCGCCGCCGCCCGGGGCGCCCGGGCCCGCGCCCGGCGCCTGCAGCCTGCGCCTGAGCGAGCGCGCCGACTGGCAGTACTCGCAGCGCGAGCTGGACGCCGTCGAGGTCTTCTTCTCGCGCACCGCCCGCGACAACCGGCTGGGCTGCATGTTCGTGCGCTGCGCGCCCGCCAGCCGCTACACGCTGCTCTTCTCGCACGGCAACGCCGTGGACCTGGGCCAGATGTGCAGCTTCTACACCGGCCTGGGCTCGCGCATCAACTGCAACATCTTCTCCTACGACTACTCGGGCTACGGCGTCAGCTCGGGCCGGCCCTCGGAGAAGAACCTGTACGCCGACATCGACGCCGCCTGGCAGGCGCTACGCACGCGGTGAGGGCGGGCCGGGGACCGGGACGGGGGGGGGGGGGGAGCCCCGGGGCCGGGGGGGGGGGCGGCCCGGGGGAGAGAGGCCCGGGGCCGGAGGGGGGCGGCCCGGGGGAGAGAGGCCCGGGGCGGGGGGGGGGCGGCCCGGGGGAGGGAGACCCGGGGCGGGGGGGGGGGGGGGCGGCCCGGGGGAGGGAGACCCGGGGCGGGGGGGGCGGCCCGGGGGAGAAAGGCCCGGGGCCGGAGGGGGGCGGCCCGGGGGAGGGAGACCCGGGGCCGGGGGGGGGGGGGCGGCCCGGGGGAGGGAGGCCCGGGGCGGGGGGGGGCGGCCCGGGGGAGGGAGGCCCGGGGCCGGAGGGGGGCGGCCCGGGGGAGGGAGACCCGGGGCCGGGGGGGGGGGGGCGGCCCGGGGGAGGGAGGCCCGGGGCGGGGGGGGGGCGGCCCGGGGGAGGGAGACCCGGGGCCGGGGGGGGGGGGCGGCCCGGGGGAGGGAGGCCCGGGGCCGGAGGGGGGCGGCCCGGGGGAGGGAGGGTGGATGGAGAGGCCAGGGACGGGGAGCCGGGGAGGGAGGGGTGGCCCGGAGGCGCGGAGCGGAAGGAAGGAGAGGCCGGGCGGGCTGGAGGTCGGGGGTGGCGGGAGGCGGGCGGGCCGCTGGGGCGGGCTGGAGGTCGGGGGTGGTGGGAGGCAGGCGGGCCGCCGAGCCGGGCCTCTCCGGTTCCCCCCTACCCCCCGCAGTCTCTGGGGCGCTGCCGGGTCCGGCTGGGCCTTTGGTGGCTCCGGACCCGCCAACGGCTGCCCGGGCTGTTCCGTACCTTACGCACACAGCCCGGGCCCCAGGGCCCAGATCCCCAGCCAGGAGTGACCTTGGCCAGACGCACAGCCCGCAGCGCTCTTTCTCCGCGAAGGCGGGGGGGGGGGGGGGGGGGGGGCTCGCCGGGGTGACCTCTAACGGACGCCCGCGCAGGGCCTGCGCCGCCCCGAGGGAGCTAGGGGCCGGGCGGTGGGGCGCAGGCGTGGTGGGTGCACGGGGCGCAGGGGCAGTGAGGCGCAGGGGCGGTGGGTGCGCGGGGCGCAGGGGCAGTGAGGCGCAGGGGCGGTGAGGCGCAGGGGCGGTGAGGCGCAGGGGCGGTGAGGCGCAGGGGCCGTGGGGCGCAGGGGCGGTGGGTGCGCGGGGTGCAGGGGCCGTGGGGCGCAGGGGCGGTGGGTGCGCAGGGGCCGTGGGGCGCAGGGGCGGTGGGTGCGCAGGGGCCGTGGGGCGCAGGGGCGGTGGGTGCGCAGGGGCCGTGGGGCGCAGGGGCGGTGGGTGCGCAGGGGCCGTGGGGCGCAGGGGCGGTGGGTGCGCAGGGGCCGTGGGGCGCAGGGGCGGTGGGTGCGCAGGGGCCGTGGGGCGCAGGGGCGGTGGGTGCGCGGGGCGCAGGGGCAGTGAGGCGCAGGGGCGGTGGGTGCGCGGGGTGCAGGGGCCGTGGGGCGCAGGGGCGGTGGGTGCGCGGGGTACAGGGGCCGTGGGGCGCAGGGGCCGTGGGGCGCAGGGGCCGTGCGGCGCAGGGGCGGTGAGGCGCAGGGGCCGTGGGGCGCAGGGGCAGTGGGTGTGCGGGGCGCAGGGGCAGTGAGGCGCAGGGGCGGTGGGTGCGCGGGGCGCAGGGGCCGTGGGGCGCAGGGGCGGTGGGTGCGCGGGGCGCAGGGGCCGTGGGGCAGCTGTTAGCCGCCCAGCCCGCGCTCCACGGAGTCGGGGTCACTGTCACCACCGGGAACCCGGTGACCTTGAGCTAGGTTCGAGGAAGAGTCAGGAAGCCTAGTCTACCCAGGCTTCCATGGCTAGGCGTGGGGGGCGTGGCCCACGGGATAGGCCAGGTACAACCAGGCACACCCAGCAGACCCAAGGCCGGGATTTACCCGAGCTCAGACAGAAGCCTGGTAATGAGCAAGTGGAGTCCCCGTCTGGCTGGGTTTGCGCCTGCGCTCCAGCTCACGCAGCCCCGTCCGGAGCCTGCGGGCCCAGCTGACCGCCAACACGGACGCTCTGCTCCTCTTTACGTTCTTACACTTGCACTCGGTTCCTCTCTGTCCTCCCGGGAAGTGGCCTGTCCAGGAGGGAAGCGAGTCGTGTGTAGTGACATTTGTCCACGCTCTCCTCGAGTCCTGCGAGGATGGCCCCCTTGGGAAATGGTTTAGGCAGGTAGGGCTGCCATATGCTGAGGTATGGGGTCAGAAGCCACAAGTAGCTAAAAGCTACCTGTTGTGGGAAAATGTCTGTCTGTCTCGCTCCTACACACATACACAAAATCTGTTGGTTGGTAGAATTGCCAACCTTATTAAAAATCAGGTTGACATCGGATCTTTTTAAAAGTAGAGCATAAAAAGGCCCAGCTTGAGAAGATTGTGTAGGATAATTATGAACACACTGCCCCTGTGTCAGTGAAAGCCTGATCCTTCACATTCCCTGTGCGCTTCCTTCAGGTTCAGCGAACTGCAGGGTAATGCCAAGTGTTGAGTTACCTGGGTATCTACAATTCAATCCTGACTTATTTATAGTTATGCCAGAACTCATATCTAACACAGGGTAGAATGTAGCGGCTGAGAAACTTAGAATTTGAAGAAACCTTGCAAATCATCTTGTCCTGTGCTTCTCAAGCTTTCCAGACCTTACAGTAACAACTGTTTTACATCTCTATCAAATACATACTCATCTAGTGTTAGCCATCTAAAGTCAAAGTCTACAAGACTGTTCCCCATGGGGAGTTCCCAAGGCAGAATGTGTTACTTCGTTTCTCTTAAAAAACAAGTGTGTGATTGTTAATTGTTCCTTGTGCTTCCCAGTCCCTGCATGGGCACAACTCTGTCCCAGAGTCAGACAACAAGGAAAATCTCACACAGCTGGCCAGGAACAGGTCTCCATTGAGAAGTCTTAGCACTGCACCAGACACGTAGGTCTGGAGCTCCTGCTCCTTCTTGCTGTTTCTTCTAGCATACCACTTTTGGGAGGGAAGGGGGGAGGTTGCGGGGCTTGAACTCTGGATCTGGGCGCTGTCCCTCAGCTCTTCAGCTCAAGACAAGCGCTCTACCACTTGAGCCACAGCGCCACTTACGGTTTTCTGGTGGTTTATTGGGGATAAGAATTTCACGGACTTTCTTGCCCAGTCTGGCTTTGAACTGTGATCCCCAGATCTCAGCCTCCTGAGTAGCTGGGATGACAGGGTGAGCCACGGGCGCCCGGCCCCCTGGCCTCGGTACATCCAGTGTGGCCATTCTCTCTACGGCACTGCTCATGGAGGGGTAGCTTGTTCCACCCCATGTGTTCATTCTGCTGTGGCTGGGTCAGACCCTTCCAGTCCCCGTGTCCTCTAGGTGCAGGGAGGTCTTTCTCCTCCTTGACCTCCTTCTGTGTGAGGTCTTCTCTGGCCTCCTGCTGGCCACACTGCTGGAAGACCTGCCCTCCCTGACCCATCTCTGTCCCTGTGCTTAGGTTATTCCCCTGGAAGACACTTTGGGAACCTTGACCCCTTCCTCCTCTTGAGGAGCCCTTCTGGGCTGAAAATATCAAACTGGACATGATACCAGTTGTATTAGGAGACTCCTGGTGTTCCTTTTGTTGTGATTAGATTTGGAATCTCCCCGAGAGCCTTTTGAGTTCAGGGTTCGGCTCATGAGCCCACTTCGCAGATCACGAGGGCTCTAAGCTCAGGGTTCGGATGATGAGGATCACTTCCCAGATCAGGAGGGCTCTGAGCTCAGGGTTCGGATGATGAGGATCACTTCCCAGATCAGGAGGACTCTGAGCTCAGGGTTCAGATGATGAAGATCACTTCCCAGATCAGGAAGGCTCTGAGCTCAGGGTTCGGATGATGAGGATCACTTCCCAGATCAGGAGGGCTCTAAGCTCAGGGTTCGGATGATGAGGATCACTTCCCAGATCATGAGGGTCTGAGATCCTCGGTGGGTGATGAAGTCATAATTGACTGGACTGTTGGGAGGCTGTAGAGGTGGTGGAAGGTGGGACCTGGCTAGAGGCCTTGGGTCAGAAGAGATATGTTTTTGATGGGTCCATCCTGACGGCATCCTGTCTGTCATGAGGTGAGCAGCTTTCCTCCTCCATGCCCTTCTACCACCATGTTTCAGACGTAAAGCAGGAGCCAGCCATGGACATAGGCCTCTGAGACCCTTACTCCTCACATTGTTTTCTCAGTATTTTTCACAGCAATGGGGAGTGACTAGCATATCTGTACATGCAGTCAGTCTCCCTGCTTGGAGCAGCATGGTGTTGCAGTAACTGCTCCAGTCACAGAAGTTTGGTTCAAAGACCCCACCCCCACAATCGGTGAAAACCCTCAAAGTGGCAGCCCCAGATCATTTTCCGTCCCTCCTGTATTGTGGTTCTTTGCGGATTTTCACCTCCCGTGGGGGGTCTCTGGAATGTAAGTCCCGCCATAGGTGAGGGATCACGATGTATTTCTTAAAAAAAACCTGGGGTACAGTGAAGCCAGATTAAGCAAACTGTGGCACAGCGAGGGATGACTGTATTACTGTATTTCTGGCCAGTCAGGGCCTGAGCACTGTGTCTGAGCTTCTTTTATTTAAGGCTAGCACTCTACCTTGTGAGCCATAGCACTACTTCTGGCTTTTTCTGTGTATGTGGCACTGAGGAATGGAACCCAGGGCTTCATGCATGCTAGGCAAGCACTCTACCACTAAGCCACATTCCCAGCCCAAGACGACTGTATTTAACTTCATCCCCACCAAATTGCAAGTTCCGCAAAGACAGGGTCTCTGTCTCCTCTATTCCCAGCAACTTGGAAAGTGCCTCCAAATAATAGACTAATTAAAAATTTGTTTAGCAACTTGGACATACTAGGTCATTCATCAATAGGTGTGGTGCATTCAGTTTTTCCTAAGTTACAAGATGTCCTAATTTTGCCTCTAGAGTTTATTATGTATGGTATAACCATAGACAAAAGTTCAGGAAGTGGTGCTGTGGCTCAAGTGGTAGAGCGCTAGCCTTGAGCTGAAGAGCTGAGGGACAGCGCCCAGGCCCAGAGTTCAGGCCCCACAACCGACAAAAAAAAAAAAAAAAAAAAAAAAATGCTCAGATATATTGACTTAAGATCTGTTCTACTCTGTATTTGCTGTATAGGTGTTGTGATATTGGAGTGCCTGTATCAAGCAAGAGTACTAATAACCTTTGTTCATATTTCTCCTCTGGTTTTATCCATTACACATCTGCCGGCTCCTGCTTCATGTCCAGAGCTTAGCCACTAACAGAGGGCTTGAAACAAATACCCTTCAGCTTTCAGACCCTACATGCAAGGATAGAGGCAGGGAAATGCCTCAAGAATAAACCCACAGGGCGGGTAAGGTGGCTCAGTGCTCAGTGGTAGAGCGCTTGCCTTGAATGCATGAGGCCCTGGGTTTGATTCCTCAGCACCACATAAGCAGAAAAATCCGGAAGTGGTGCTGTGGCTCAAGTGGTAGAGTGCTGGCCTTGAGCTGAAGAGCTGAGGGACAGTGCCCAGACCCAGAGTTCAGGCCCCATGACCAACAAAAGAAAAAGAATAAACCCACAACTCTTGGTGTATTTAGTGTGCAGGTAAATCTAGAATAAGAGTTTCAGGAGGCAAGAAGGATGACTTACTCTGTGGACAAGGTATGATTATTTAAAAGATTTGGAAAATGATTGAAAAGAGTGAAAGCAGTGGTTTAAAGGAGCCATCTAGGAGGAGTGTGGAAGAAGACAGTGTGAGCGTAAGGAAGCACAGAGCAGGCCAGCAGTGGGACATGTTGCCTACGTGTACTACACTAATATGTGCTACACTGACGTGTGCTACACTGACGTGTGCTACTCTGACGTGTGCTACACTGACGTGCACTACACTAACGTGTGCTACACTGACGTGTGCTACACTAAGGTGCGCTACACTAACGTGTGCTACACTAATGTGCACTACACTAATGTGCGCTACACTGACGTGTGCTACACTAATGTGTGCTACACTAATGTGCACTACACTGACGTGCACTACACTAATGTGCACTACACTAATGTGTGCTACACTGACGTGTGCTACACTAATGTGCACTACACTGACGTGCGCTACACTAATGTGCGCTACACTAATGTGCGCTACACTGATGTGTGCTACACTAACGTGTGCTACACTAATATGCACTACACTAATGTGCGCTACACTAATGTGCACTACACTGACGTGCGCTACACTAATGTGCGCTACACTGATGTGTGCTACACTAACGTGTGCTACACTAATATGCACTACACTAATGTGCGCTACACTAATGTGCACTACACTGACGTGCGCTACACTAATGTGCGCTACACTGATGTGTGCTACACTAACGTGTGCTACACTAATATGCACTACACTAATGTGCGCTACACTAATGTGCACTACACTGACGTGTGCTACACTGACGTGTGCTATACTAATGTGCGCTACACTGATGTGTGCTACACTAATGTGTGCTACACTAATGTGCGCTACACTAACATGTGCTACACTAACGTGTGCTACACTAATGTGCACTACACTAATGTGCACTACACTAATGTGCACTACACTGACGTGTGCTACACGGATGCACTTTTGAGTATGTTGTGGCTTACGAGCAGTTGAGGCCATGGATTGGAATCCCTCAGGAATACTTCTGGAAAGGGCATGGATTGGAATCCCTCAGGAATATTTCTGGAAAGGGTGCCTAATCAGAGCCTGGTGATGTGTCTGGAGGAAGTGAAGTGATGGATCTCTCGGGCCGAGAGTGAGCGTGTTCAGCCTCCTCACACACCCTTCCTGGACCTGAGCACTCCAGACGGGGCACACTGGGCTGTGGCGCAGTGTGAAAATCAAGAATGAAAGCAGGCAGGCAGATAACCCAAGTCGGCAGGGTGTTCTAGCTGAGAAATAGGCACGCAGTCATCTGTGACTTGCTTTGTTGGTGGTGTTTACTGGTGTCATCCATCGAAGTCATCTTTGATCCTTGTTTGATAGAAGTGATGAAGATGAAGCATTTAGAAGCATAGAGGAGGACATTCAGAAGGAAGATTAGCAAGAGGCTTTTGTGCAAACTACTTAATAGTTTGTTCACTTGCTGGTTAGTTGGAGATAAAACATGCTTCTGCCCAGGCTGGCTTTGAACAATGATCCTCACATGTCAGCTTCTTGAATAGAGAGCTGTAGGAGGAGACAGTCCTGAAAAGGGGCTGTGGGCAGGCGAGCATGTCCAGGGAACGCCATTCTGCTGACCCTTCTGGCCTTGTCACACCTGCTCTTCTGAGGGGTGGGGGCCTGCTTGCAGTGCCTGAGCTGACACAGCTGGGCAAGACAGACAAGAATTAAGTCGTTGAGCCAGGCCGGGAGAGCGGTGGCGTCGCTGTCCTGTTGTGGCCGTGTGTGGGCACACAGTGGGGGCCTCTCCCCTCTCAGTGCTTCTCCTTCTCTTAGCGAATGGAGGAAGTAGGGGAAAGGTGCGGGGCAGGGAGGGCCAGGCAGGCCTTGAGTCAGAGAGGGGGAGCGGTGGACGGAGCTGGAACTGCCCAGTACAGGTGACTTTGGTGTCTTCCGAGTGAAATGGCTTGAGTTTTTCCTTCACTTAGGAGATTTCCCACAGGAACTGTTTCCAGCTCTTCAGTCACAGCAACACAGGCAAGGTTGTCCAGGGGAACCTGGGAGCCGTGTCCCCTGATGCTCCGCACGCACACTCTGGTCAGCGGTCTTGTGAGTAAGAGGAGATCTGAGAGCCTGACAGACCCGAGTTTGGGTCCTGCCTGAGCAGTTGTTGACTAGTTGCTGTCCTAACCTTTCCAGATAAAATAATAATGATAACGCAACAGCAGTAATATGGGAGCCACAATTACCTCGTGTCTGACACTTAACAACACCTTGCACACAATGAGGCTGCTGTGGAGGACTGCTTCTAGAATTGTCCAGTGCTGGTGCTCAGACAAATAGGTCTCAAGTGTTGGGCGTCCCCTCTGTGTAGAAACACCCGGTCACGGCTAGTGCACTGGGTATGGGTGACTTGGCTTTCCTTGCAGCTGAGGACAGAGGCTCTCTGGGTTTGTTACTTGTGGCTTGAAGAGCTGTGAGGAGTGGTGCACGTTACAGCGGCACTGCTGTCCAATAGCACTTCTTCTACCAAGGTGTTTAATCCCCAGAGGAGATCGCTACAACCTCACCTGTAATCCAACACCTACAGTTCCTTAGCCAGCTCTTGCTCTTGCTTTGTTGACTCCTGGTTTAACCCTTAGGAACGGAGCCAGAACCAGAGAACGCAGTAGGCAGAGTCAGGGATGAAAGATGGGGGACGCCTATCTGCTGTGCCCCTCAGGGTGCTCTAGGGGGCTGTGCTAACAGGACCGTCCAGCAGAGAGAATCAGCTGCCTTTGCTCTGAAGCTGACCGAACCAAACCCTTACTTCCTTTTAAAATGCTATTTCCATAGTGCTGTGTACCCCTGACTCATAGTGAGTTTTCGAGACCCTGTTAATGGAGCATTGATAATTTCCACGCTATTGATTCTCTGTAGAGTGTGAAGGGACTGGGGCACCATGGTGAAATCAGACACCTCTTTCCAGGAAGTCTGGATCATTCCGACTCAGGGCTTCACTGTGTCTCAGTGACTTGCTGAATCACTGAGAGGCTCCCACCCAGGATTCCTGGTTCACAGAGCACTGCTTAAATTTTCAAAGGAAAGAGAAGCTGAGAGAACAGTTCTGATTATAGTTAAATTTTCAGGTGGTGAGAGTGAGCTCCGGATAGCTCCTGGGTGGTGGGGGAGGGGAGTGTGTTGAGCAAGCCTGTGCTCAGCGCATAGCCACAGAGCAAGTGTCTGGGTGTTGGCCAGAGCCTTGTGATGACCATCAGTGATCGGGAGAATCCCAGCTTACCCCGAGATGTCGCTAGTATCCCAGACATAACAAAACCCTACACAATGATAAATAGGTTGACTCAAAGGTTGCTGCCAGAATTAACTTTGTGCGCTAGTTGAGTTCACATGATTTGTTGTATACTGTGGTCATAGTCGCTGTTCAGAGGTGGCGGTGTTTGCCTACCACCACTGTCCTTACCGCTCTCAACTTAAACTCTTTCGGATTTAATATTGTTTCTAAGCATATTTCTTCTTATGTAAGGAGGCTAGATAAAACAAGTAAAAATGAGCATGTCACATGTTAACTGGAGCAAATCAGATTTTTCTTTGTTTTTTGCACTTTAAAAAATGTATTGTCAAGATGCTGTACAAAGGGTTACAGTGACATGAGTAAGGTAATGGGTGCATTTCCTGTCGAGAATTGTTGCTCCCTCCTTGCTCTCCCACTACCCCTTCCTCCCCACAAATTAGATTTTTCTACTGAACACTTCAAGAAAGCCCCAGAAAGATAATTAGAAATGTAGTAAGCTGCAAATGAACTTCAAATGAGGAGCAAGACAGGTGTGTGGAGTGGGTGAGAAGGCCAGGCCTCTGCCTGCCTCCTCCTCTGACAGGGAGCAGGGCTTGCGGCTCTGCTGACCTGCATCCTCCTGGTGTCGCCCTCTGTGCTGGAGGCCTTCTGCCCTTGGTCTCCTCTCCTCTGATCAACTGGCCCATGAGTCTCTGGCCTGTTTACCCTGTTCCTCCCTGCTTTCCCATAGTTTTCACTCTGTCCTCAGGGCAGGCTTAAAACTACCTGTCGTTTTAGTATCTCTGGAGCCTGATATCCATAGGATCCCAGTTAGAGGCCAATCTGGGGACAAAAGACTGAGCAACTGTCTCTAAAATAACCAGAAAAAATCTGGGATAGAAGTGTGGCTCAAGTGATAGAACACCAGCTGAACAAGCAAGCCAAGGGAGCAGGAAGTCCTGAGATCAAACTCTGCTAAAGAAAACACACACACACACACACACACACACACACACACACACACACACACACACACACACACACACACACACACACACGCACGCACGCCCAAATCTACAGTCTGCTTGATGACTGCTTCATCTCACATACCTGCTGCCTTGTTCAGCTGCTTTCTCATTGAAAATGTGTTGAACATTGTCCAGCAAGTGCAAGGCTCCAAGTTCAAGGCCCAGTACCACACATGTGTGCACACACATACATACAATACATACACTTTGGAAATGTGTTGAACATATAAATGAGTGACTCGGTTGGTAGTCTCAGAGTTCACAGACTTTGGAGGAGAATTATCTGGGGAGTCTTATGCTGTAGAGCAGTGTACAGCAGGCGCAAAGCAAGCCCTGGACGAAGAGCTCGTGGTCTGTATTTTAGGGACGCTACCTTTGTGGCCTAGGCTACATTGAGGACTCCACACGGTGCCTCATGGCATGCGAATCCTGCAAGCGACCTGCTGCGATTCTTCACCTCCACCAGTGACACCCATCGCGAAGCCTGGAGTCCACTTACTGCCATTTCAGTTGCTGGTCTCCTGGCCTGGGTGCGTACACCTCAGATGACACACAGAGGTCGCGGGCTCCTTGTCACTGGCCTCTGTCATCCGGTGCAGTTTCAGTATTCCAGGGTGTGGAGTGTTGAGCAGCCCTGCGTTGTGGTCCCACCCCGGCCTCCCTCTCCTCCTCCTCCTGCACCACTCACAGCCCATCCTCTGAGCCACACCTGGTCCTCTCCCACCTGCTGGACTTCTCAATTGCCCCTCTTGACTTCCCCTTGTTGGATCTGCTTATAACAGATGGGCTTGGTAAGTCAGGCTCTTCCCCAGCCAAGCAGACTGATCTTGTGAAGCTGCCATTCACCAGAACTGATGATGAGCAGCGATGGTAATAATTATGGAAGGGCTAGTTTATTAGAACACGGTAAACGAGATGGCAAGCTGTTGGAGAATAGAGAGTGGATGTGGGAGTTGCAGGTTAAAAGAGTGGTTAGGGTCCGCTCCATCCAGGGAACAGTATCTAGGACCGGAATGGACTACCGACAAAGGCCCTGGCGTGTGGCTGCCGGTTCCAAAGCATCAGGGAAATCAGAGGGGTTGGAGCAGAAGAGGGATGTGGAGAACAGGACCGGGGACAGGTCAGTACTTTACTTGAGAGATGATAGTGGCTCGGACCACAGTGGTAGTAGTGGTGAGATTTACCCAATTAGTGGGAGGCCGAACCCTGAGCGCCAGGCTGAGCCCAGGGCTTCCAGCTGGGTAGCCTGGCTAGACAGACATGTGTCCCTGTTTCTAGCCAGGGGTCTCCATGAGATGGCTGCTGGTTAGATGGTATCCACTGAGTGACTGTGCTAAGCACGTTTCACACACGGCTTCATTTCGGTTGCTTCTAGCACAGCTGTGACAGTCTGTCTCGCAGATACGGAATCCAGGTTCCGGGAAAGGTGAAGAGCTGCCAGCTGTGGGTCTGACCTGGGTCCTGGCACAGAGCCGGTGTTACCGGTCTCCTGAATGTGGTGAGGGCCCACTCACACATGTGTGCATGAAAGTAGAGATTAAATACCAGAATTTGTTTCACTCACACCTGTGTGCACCAGAGCACAGAGATTAAGTACCAGAATTCATGTTTTGGTTGCCTTTTTGTTTTGCTTTCCATGTTTGTAGGTTCTGTTTTACATACACACACACCGCACAGTGTGAATACATGCTCTATTTTTTATGAAAATGGATTCATGATTAAAAGTTAGGCCAACTTGCTTGTGATTAATATTATTTTTGGATTTCATTCCTTAGAACTGTAGGATCTGAGCATATTAATAAAATTTTATAAGTTTTAACCTTTCAACAAGTTTGAATGCGTGGTGATTATGTCAGGTAAGAGGCTAAATACTAGGTACAGTCTTTTATGGCACACTCAGACAAAAGATATGTAATTTGCATTTTAAAAGGTGACTTTGAATTGCCTTGGAAGGACTTTCAGAGTGAAATTCTGGGCTGTTGTTTGACAGTTCTGAGGACTTGACATGTCTTCTGAATCTTTGTAAGTCAGTATGTAATAAGAGAAATGCCATCTTTCCTGGTGAGACTCACTTGGATTCCTTTAACACTTGGCTTGAGTGGTTCTGATAAGAAGAAGGTGAGTAGGAATTAATAAACAGAAGCCTGAGTAACCATGGGTGGACCTGGGGAATGGAGGCAGACTTCCTGGGTGTGGATCCTGCCAGTGCTGTTTAATCATTGTGCTTCAGTTTCCTCTTTTGTAAAATGGAGACACTGTGGTAGTTTATATAACAGCATTGCTATTCGTAGTAGATGAGGGCTTGCAAGGCAATTCTGTGTTTGATAACAAATTTTTAGAAAACTGAGGACAGAGGCAGAGAAATGAATTTGTAATAGAAGATGTCCTCAGAACTGTGTTTCTGAATGGATTCAAGATCCACAAGAGGAGCTCTGTGGGAAGGTAGGAGAGAGGGCACACATGATTTAGCTTAGCCCAGATGGCTAAGTGGTGAGTGTCCTTTCCATATACCCTTTGTTGTATCCATGTTTCCAGTGTTTGCAGCCTCAATTAATTTATTGCTATTCGTCAGTACTTTTGTAGTTTGCTCTCTAATGCTTTTTGTAAACAATACAGTTTGTATTTGTAAAAATACAGTTGTATCCAATTGGACCAGAAATGCAGTCTTTCCATATTTGATTCCATCTTTTACTCCTGTTCTTTAAACAAGGACTAGCTTTCTCTATGAGCTGGATCTGTTTAGATGGGGAGTTGAAATCTTTAAAAATATAGTATGTGCTGGGCACTGATGGCTCACGCCTGTCATCCTAGCTACTCAGGAGGCTGAGGTATGAGGATCACAGTTCAAAGCCAGCCTGGGCAGGAAACTCCATGAGACTCTAATCTCCATAAACCACTAGACAATCAGAAGTGGCGCTGTGGCTCAAGTGGTAGAGCGCTCGCCTTGAGCTGAAGAGCTGAGGGACAGCGCCCAGGCCCAGAGTTCAGGCCCCACGACCGACAAATAAGTAAATAAATAATAAAAATGTAGTATGCAAAAGAGTGAAAACATGCAGCGTGTTTATGGAGCCTCTAATGTTAGTGTGTCTAGTGGAGTGCTTCCCCTGGAGATCCTGGGTCAGCCTCCCTGTGGCCTCCTGTCTCCGGAGCTCTATGGAGACCAGAGAAGTTGGTCCTTACCAGCTCTCAGGAGTGTGAGCTGGGCAACTGATGTGTGTTTGTGACTGAAGACCACAGGGCCAAGTGAGCCGAGTCCTGGGACCTCCCTGGAAACGTCGGTCCCTCCCAGGTCCTTAGCAGCCAGCAGGCCGGTCCCTCCCGGTTCCTACAAAGTACAAGCCCCTTGTGTCCTGAAGTGAGGGGCTTTGCAGCAGAGGGCTGAGCCTTGTCCTGAGCATTTGCAGGTCTCTGCAGGATGGGCTGGTGATGGAAGAGGCCATCAATAAAGGAAACCCTAAAACCCCTGAGCCCCCCGCTCATCCCAGGGAAGTGTAGTCTTCCTGAATTATAGCCAGAGATATGGAGAGACACTGGTCAGGTACACCGAGTCCTGTGAGTGCTTCATGGCTATCACTGGATTTTAGAGTCTAACTTTTCCATTGCTAGGGAAAGGATTAGAGTCCCATGGTCCCTGAAGGGCTTGTAAGAGTGGGTATAACCTAGTACACCCTCATGCCAGTCTGTGGCATAGACGTTTTTACTGGCCTTTCTGTGACTTTAATCGACATGTTTTATCCATCAATATCTCCTTGCCACTGGCCTTTTTTTGGGGGGAGGAGCATGGGGTTCAGTTGTAGGGTTTGAACTCAGAGCCTGGGCGCTGTCCCTGAGCCTCTTTGTGCTCAAGGCTAGTGCTCTACCACTTGAGCCACAGCACCACTTCCAGGTTTTGAGTGGTTAATTGGAGATAAGAATCTGGAAAGGACTTTTCTGCCTGGGCTGGCTCCGAACCATGATCCTCAGATCTCAGCCTCCTGAGTAGCTAGGGTGACAGGTGTGATCCACCAGCACCTGGCACCACTGACCTTTGACTTTTGGATGTCTTAAATGTAATTACAGATGCAGATTAGCATCTGGTGATCAGAGGTCTGGTGGCAGCATTCCAATACAGAGGCATTGTTCTGCTGTGGCCTTGATTTGTGAAGGGCGGAGAGAAGTAGTGGGGAGAAAAATCCGTGTCTAGTTATAGAGCTATGACTAGGGAAGGCCAAGATACTAACAGCCATCCTTGTTTTCCTACTCTCAGCTTTTGATAGTTACTTTCAGTTTTTTGTTGGCCACGTTTGTAATGATAAGTTACACACTTCATCTTTATGTTGTTACATGCGTTTTCCACCGTGTCTTAGCTTCTTTTATTCTTTTATTCTCTTTGTCCTTGGTGCCAGCTTGACTTTTACTAGCACGGCATCAAGGCCATGAGTTCATGTTTGCTGGTAATATTTTCATTGGGTTTCTGTCACCAGAATCTATAAAGTTAAAAACGTTAGCCAGTACTGTTACTGTTGGCATGTGTGATGTGGTAGAAAGATGTTTCATTTCTGCATGTGATTTCAGGGCCTCTCATATCAGATCTCTGTTTCTAGAACTTCCTTGATGATAGATTCAGATATTCCCAACAGTGGCTTTAAAACTCTATTGTTTATGTCTTATTTTCCTGGACTTTATCTGTACACCCTCCTTCTCTCTCCCTTCTTTCTTTCTACGTTCCCCACTCAGCATTACTTCAGTTATTCACTGATTTATTTTGACATGGGGTCTGGCTATGAATGAGTCACAGGGAGCCCCTGGGAGCAGGCCATGCAGTCCGCTTCAGTGTCTAGGCCTGCCTGCCTCAAGTTGCTGCTGGCTGGCTGGCTCAGGGGTTGGCGCCCACCAGACTCCTTAGTGGGTGCCACCAATGCGTCTAGACAACATGGCCTGGCGGGGTTCCGTTCAGAATGGGAAGCCAGGTCAGCACCTGTAGCCAGCTGAGACATCCTTAGCCCGAAGAATGTAGCTCTTCAAGCTGCTGACGTGACTGGAAATAGGAGACTGTATATCCTCCAAAGGACAGCCATTACCACACCAGACAACGTAGGATGCAGATTGTGGATTGAAACATGGACTTGCTGGGCAAAAATCTTAAATTTCAGCCAGGTGCCAGTGAAGTTTGTGAAGCAGAGAAGTTTGTGAGACTCTTATCTCCAATGATTCTTGTCTCCAATGAAACATCAAAAAGCCAGAAGTAGAGCTGTGGCTCAAGTGGTGGAACACTAGCCTTAAGCAAGAAAGCCCAGGCCCTGACTGTAAGCCCCAGGTACACACACACACACACACACACACACACACACACACACCACACACTGCGTACCTCTGAGCTTTCAGTTTTGCCTGTTTGTATGTGATGCTATTTATGCTGCCTGTCTCTGGTTCTTGCATTTACTCTAGAGACCTTGTTATAAATGTACCTATTGTAAGTGGTTATGGTGCAGTGTATGGAATGGAATGTGGTTAGGTGGGTATTTTAAATTATTAATGTCATAGTACATGATGTTCTTAGTGGTCAGAAACAGCTTCTTGTTTAGGATAAATAAGGATGTAAGATTTGCTTCACTAAGTTTATATACTACATAGTATTTTAATTAAATTGTAACATTGGAGGTGCTCTAGGTCTTACTTTAGGCTGACTTGAAGGAGGAAATGGAAGGCTCTGGGTTAGGCAGTTGTAGCCTACTGTTTGGAGGTCCTGGAGATGGATCTAGCCCAGATAATCCCAAGCCTCGTGCCCTTGGCGGATGGGTGGGCCACGTGGTGTGCAGTGTGCGGCCGGCCTGCGTAACAGCTGCCCTTGCGTGTTCACATATAGAAATCGGAGTTGTGTTACTGTTTTATTCAAATGCTGCCTGCGCTCACACGCGCGCGCGCGCGCACTGGCTGTCTTCTGCGGTGCTCCCCAGGGAGTCCTTTGATCTCCCAAGAAGAGGGAGGGTCACTGCGGTTTAACCAAGGAGTGCGTTCCTCTGTGCGCGTTCTGAAAGTCCAGGCAAGGAGGAGGGCTGGCGGAACGGTCTTCACGTCAGGAAGTCAGTGATTTATGTTTGAATAGGGTTATTTTAAGACCTCAGACTTCCTTATGCCTTTCCTCCCTCTGAGGTATGCCAGGAGCAGAATAGTCCCCTAGATTTGTAAAGAGCACTCCACACACACACACACACACACACACACACACACTCCACACACACGCACAAACACACACACACACTCCACACACACTCCACACACACTCCACACACACTCCACACACACACTCCACACACACTCCACACACACACACACACACTCCACACACACACACAAACACACACACCACACACACACTCCACACACACACACCACACAGACACTCCACACACACACACCACATACACACACTCCACACACACGCACAAACACACACACACACACACCACACACACCACACACACTCCACACACACACTCCACACACACACACACCACACACACACACTCCACACACACACTCCACACACACACACACACACACACTCCACACACACGCACAAACACACACACACACACTCCACACACACTCCACACACACACACACTCCACACACACACTCCACACACACTCCACACACACACTCCACACACACACACACACACCACACACACACTCCACACACACACACCACACAGACACTCCACACACACACACCACATACACACACTCCACACACACACTCCACACACAAACACACACACACCACACACACCACACACACTCCACACACACACCACACACACACACACCACACACACACACCACACACACACACACACTCCACACACACACTCCACACACACTCCACACACACACACACACAAACACACACACCACACACACACACCACACACTCCACACACACACACCACACACACACACACACTCCACACACACCACACACACACTCCACACACACACACACACACACACACACATTTTTTGAGACAAGCTGGTAGTTTTCCTTCCGCCTCAGGCTCCCAAGTAGCTGGAGATGCAGGCAATTTTAATGCTTACAATTTTAATTTTAATGCATACAACTATAGTTTTAATGCCCTTAGATTTTAGAGATTTTTACAATAACAGCGTTCACTGTTTGTTCCTGTTTTATTTAATATGTATTTTTTAACTTTCATAGTAAAATCTCAGACTTCAAGAGAAGTAGAATTTTCTGTTGTTCTAATAAGGAAATATTTGTGTAAATCAGATTTAAGAGGAACACTTGCCTTGTCTTTTTCTGTTGTATCCACTTTGAGTGCACGGTTCTGGGCACTGAGCCCCACCTCGTTACATAGTGCCGCTGTCCACTTCCTGTTCCTGCACTGGCGTGGCCACCCTGGCAGCTGCCCCTGCTGCCGTGTGGGCCATGCTCTGGGTGGTGTTCCGTCCAGAGCCAAAGCTGGACCTGTGATGACCTTCCCTTCTGCCCCGATGAACCAGAAGCTAGCTCATAGCCAGCGTCCACGTTCTCAGGGTCTGTGCCCAGCTCCAAACCCTCCATTCCCTTGCTGGCCTTCTTTCTACACTGAGTTTTCTCCTAGCGTGAAAGCTGCCCTCTGCCAGGCTCTTCCTCAGGCCTGGCCGGGAGTCTTCTCCTAAGATACCCTTGCCTTTCCCTGGATGCCTTTGCTCTTCCCTTTGATCTTGTCTGAAGGCGACTCTCAACCCCCTTCTCATCACATTGTGTGCCGTACTTTGGTAAACTTACTTATGATGCCTTCTTTCTTAATGTGAATCTAATTTTCCTTGTTTCCCATGTATGTGAAACCAAGAGCACCTAGTTCCTGCAGTGTTGGAGGAGTCAGGGTACTACGTTCAGCAGGATAGTTGGCTTATGTGGTCTTATAGCCACAGTGCAACGCTGACTGCTCAGCATTTTAAAGCTTCTGAGGTTATCATCACTTATATTGTTTATAAGGATCCATTTTAGCCAAATTACTTCAAATTAGAAAAAAAAGAAACAGGCACAGCCAACACCATCACCTTAACATTTTTACTTTTCTCAAACAGCACCAATGAAGCAAATACTTTTCAGTGTTGCCTATGTTTTTGCCATTGGAATTAACACCAGGAGAAACCTGTTTCTGAGACTGATTGATAAAGCACTAAAAACCTTTCTAACCCTACAATGGTGAATCTTAGGGAATGGTGATGAATGCCTTTCACTCTTCCTCGTGGTCGCAGTATAAAGAGCACACACGTGTGTGTGTGTGTGTGTGCGTGCGTGTGTGTGTGTGTGTGTGCGTGCATGTGTGTGTGTGTGCGCGTGCATGTGTGTATGTGTGTGTGCGTGTGCACTGCATGCATACGTGCATGTGTATACGTGTGTGTGCACACGCATGTGTGTGTGCATGCGTGTGTGCATGTGTGTGTGGGCCCCAGAACGCACAGGACTGGTTGCCCCTCTCTACCCGTGGACCTGGTGGCCTGTTCAGGCTCCTGCCCCCATGTCTTCTACAGTTCACCTGTGCCTTTATCTTCATCCTGTGTCTTCAGACATCCCCTAGGATTCTATCTCTGAGATATTTAAAATGTTGACTTCAAAGCCAGCGGAACGGTGCCAAGCATGCTCCTTCGGAAGATAAATGCGAAAACTCAGACAAAGGGGAAGCCAGGGCCCATTCACTCAAACAGGATGTGTGTGTCTCGGAGGCCAGGCTGGGTCATGGATGTAGAAAGAAAAGAAAGCCTCACAATGGAAGAAAAACAAACCAGTTTTGTCCCACAAGTGCTCATTCCCACGGGCAGCCCTGCCCTGGCACTCCAGCCTCCTGCCCAGCTGCCTTCGTGAGTCGAGCCTCCTGCCCTGCCTCCATCTTGCCTACAGGCTTCTCCTAGATGCACATCTGTCTGTGCTGCGTCCAGCCCGGACTCTAGCCTGTGTGTGTGAAAACACAAACATGTGAGAGCTGAGAGCCAGATGTGCCGTTTTGCCAGGGCTTGGTGTATACAGCATGGCTTCTCCCTGAGGAGAGCTGGGAGTCCTGGGCTTGGTGTACACAGCACGGCTTCTCCCTGAGGAGAGCTGGGAGTCCTGGGCTTGGTGTACACAGCACGGCTTCTCCCTGAGGAGAGCTGGGAGTCCTGGGCTTGGTGTACACGGCATGGCTTCTCCTGAGGAGAGCTGGGAGTCCTGGGCTTGGTGTATATGGCATGGCTTCTCCCTGAGGAGAGCTGGGAGTCCAGGGCTTGGTGTATATGGCATGGCTTCTCCCTGAGGAGAGCTGGGAGTCCTGGGCTTGTTGTATACAGCATGGCTTCTCCCTGAGGAGATCTGGGAGTCCTGGGCTTGGTGTACACAGCACGGCTTCTCCCTGAGGAGAGCTGGGAGTCCAGGGCTTGGTGTATATGGCATGGCTTCTCCCTGAGGAGAGCTGGGAGTCCTGGGCTTGGTGTACACAGCATGGCTTCTCCCTGAGGAGAGCTGGGAGTCCTGGGCTTGGTGTATATGGCATGGCTTCTCCCTGAGGAGAGCTGGGAGTCCAGGGCTTGGTGTATATGGCATGGCTTCTCCCTGAGGAGAGCTGGGAGTCCTGGGCTTGGTGTATATGGCATGGCTTCTCCCTGAGGAGAGCTGGGAGTCCTGGGCTTGGTGTACACAGCACGGCTTCTCCCTGAGGAGAGCTGGGAGTCCAGGGCTTGGTGTATATGGCACGGCTTCTCCCTGAGGAGAGCTGGGAGTCTTGGGCTTGGTGTATACAGCACGGCTTCTCCTGAGGAGAGCTGGGAGTCCTGGGCTTGGTGTATATGGCACGGCTTCTCCCTGAGGAGAGCTGGGAGTCCTGGGCTTGGTGTATACAGCACGGCTTCTCCCTGAGGAGAGCTGGGAGTCCTGGGCTTGGTGTATATGGCATGGCTTCTCCCTGAGGAGAGCTGGGAGTCCAGGGCTTGGTGTATATGGCATGGCTTCTCCCTGAGGAGAGCTGGGAGTCTTTCTTGGTGCTGGAGAGCCCAGTCCTAAAAGCACTAATGTTCACGTGTTTCCTGTGTGTGATTGTAACCAAACTAGGTCAGATGGGTGCCTCTCCCATCTCCAAGATGCTAGCCTTGGAGCAAATTTTGTATCCATTGTAACGATAATGATTGCCGAACTTTATTTTTAATTTGCTCATCAGTAGCCTTTGGCTAGGTTCAGTCTGTTCAAAGCCAGAGATGCCGCCACGCTGATGGATACTGAGCAGTGAGGGCCTTGTGTGTGCTGAGTCGGTGACGAACCAGCCTGCGGGAACAGGAGGGTCCCAGGAGAATGTCAGGCAGACAGGAGGGTCAGGGGAGAAAGGTCAGGCAGACAGAAGGGTCAGGGGAGAAAGGTCAGGCAGACAGGAGGGTCAGGGGAGAAAGGTCAGGCGGACAGGAGGGTCAGGGGAGAAAGGTCAGGCAGACCAGGTGTAGGCAACTGTAAGCTCCTCAGATTTGCTGAAAAGTTTGGTTTGTTGATCCCAAGGACCTTGTGTACGATGGAAGTGCGGGGGTGGACTGGGGAGGGCTAGGAGAGGAGCAGAGGTCAGACGGGCACAGTGGGGCAGTGGGGAGGGAGGGAGGGTGTCTCCCCAGGTTCTGCCCTGGGAAGGAAGTAGAAGCTAGTATGGAAGCTGGCAAGCTGCGGAAGTGTGCCATTAGTGTGAGTCAGTGATGCGGAATTGAAACCAGGTCAGTAGTCAGGAACTAGGACACCTGCTTCCTCGTCTGCCATACCGAGGTACACAGAAGCCACAAGGACAGACGGAACAGACCGGAAGGCCACTGGAGCAGTCGCAGCCTCATGGAGAGGAATGGAGAAGCAGAAGTAGCGGGACTCCGGAGGCCTCTGGGATGGGCCCCTGGCCCCTGTGAGGGAGACCTTTGTTACTGGGCGGACAGGCAGACGCTGATCACCTGGCAGGGCATGGACCCACACAGCAGGGCTGGCATCTGTAAAGCATCTGAGACACAGAAGTGGCTGGATTTAGTGACGTGCTAGAGAAAGGGGAGGAAAGAGTGAAATGGATCCTGACGCTGCGTTCTGTACCCTCATCATGCATGGCATCTGCCGCACACCTTCCTCTCAGAGCCTGGGCCTGGGAATGCGGTCTGTGCACACAGAGGCCTCTCATACAGATAGCATTTGTCTAACAACTAACCGAATGGCCTGAAAGACCTGCAGGTGTTCAGTGTGGGAAGAGGCTAAGGGAAATACAACTGTCTCTCAGTATCTACTGTTTCTCAGTAACTTTTTCCGGTGAATTCTATCTTTTATATCATTAGGACTTCACTGAAGAGTTCTTAAGCCAAAGTATACACGTTAGATGGTGTGCTTTTAGCTAGCACGTGTGGGAGCTCTGTGGATCTGAGCAGTTATGGCTTCCTTCCCTCCCTCCACTGACCTCTGGTCTCCTCAGGTACGGCGTCAGCCCCGAGAACATCATTCTCTATGGCCAGAGCATTGGGACGGTTCCCACTGTAGACCTGGCCTCGCGGTACGAGTGTGCAGCAGTAATCCTCCACTCCCCACTCATGTCTGGTTTGCGCGTGGCTTTTCCAGACACCAGGAAAACATACTGCTTTGATGCCTTTCCCAGGTAAGCTGGCGTTTGTGCACAGTCGGCCCACGGTGTCCCCCGAGCACAGAGACACCAGGCTGTGTGCTAGGGGCCGTGGGTTCGTGAGCTGAGTCCTGCCGACCCGGGGGGAACGCCCGAACCACACCACCCAGAAAACAGAAAAGGCGCCCACATGCCCTGCAGCGGCTTAGAGTCCAGAATGCATTTGTCCATTCATTCACCGGTATGACTGACCACAATTCATTTGCTTGTGTTCATTCATTCCGAGGGACCTGTATTATTGAATAGACAAATGTGTGAGGGAGGCCATTGGCAGTGGTCCCAACACTGTAGAAAACAAGCAAGCACACCTCCGACACTGTGTCAGATGACACAAGGAAAGGTAGCATATGAAGTTGTCTTTGTAAAGGACATCATGGCAAAGCGGTTTAGGTATAGCTGGCTCAGAGTGTGAACAAGCTCCTGGCCACCATTTTCAGCTGCTCTTGCACTTCGAGTAGCAGCCCTGGTCTCTGCAGAAATCGTGAGAGGCCTCCGCCAGTGTCCCCTGCCCGCCCGCCCGCCCGCCCGCTGGAGATGACAGATAGCAGCAAGCTGCCCAGTAATAGAAAAGAGAAGACGTACTGGGACCACAAAAATCACAAAATCCCTCCTTTTTAACCTAAAAGGTGGGAAGTGTTAATAAAAAGCATTTGCCCCTGGCCACTTCCCATAGTGCATTGCTGAAGTAGCACTAGTGCCCAGCTGATTTTGCCCCTTACAGAAAAAAGCAGCGGACGCAGAGGTACGCAGCTTCAGGGCTGCGTTCACCTGTCCCTTGCCACCTTTCTGCTACTGCCAGGGGAGAAAGGACCACGCGGACTGCGTTCCGCTGCATCAGTTACGCAGATTGTCCCGTTCCACAGGAACCCCATTTCTGTGGAGTTCGTCCCGGGACTCAAGGGGAAATGGCGCTGCACACTCTGGCGTGTGTCTAGGAATGCAAAGTAGGCCAGTTTGCCTCAGATGTGTCCTTATTTGAGCTGAATTGGTAATGAGAGGCCAGTTTATTGCATGTCTTGGGGAAGCCAGGCCAGGAGTTACCTTGGCAACAAACTGAACCTTTTCTAACTCTCTTCTTTTTCCCCCGTTTTCTTCCTCTCCTTCCCTCCCTCTCTCCCCCTACCTCTCCTTTTCCCTCTCTTCCTGGGAACACAACTAAAGCGTCTTTCCCCTTCTCTCCTCTGCAGCATTGACAAGATATCGAAAGTCACCTCTCCCGTGCTGGTCATTCACGGCACCGAGGACGAGGTCATCGACTTCTCCCACGGCCTTGCCATGTACGAGCGCTGTCCTCGAGCCGTGGAGCCCCTGTGGGTGGAAGGCGCTGGCCATAATGACATAGAGCTCTATGCACAGTATCTAGAGAGACTAAAACAATTCATATCTCACGAACTCCCTAACTCCTGAAGACAGCAGCTGCTTTACCTCATTTGCCGTGAACAGAAGCACCCTCCGTGTTACACACGCTTTCACTGGATAGCGGTAACAACCCAGTCACCATGAAGAAGTGCCAGCCTTCAGGGTGCTCTGCTTGACGTCTTTTGTATCTAGAGTTGTTCTAATTCCCGCCGCCCATTAATTGAGCCGTGGTTCCCAGCGTCATTGCCTGCAGAGGAACTGAGAACTAGAGCGGACTGTGGGACCGTCTTCCAGAGCTGTAGAAAGTGTGTCCCGTTCTGTTTCTCACCTCGCCATCTTCTCTGATTTATTGACGTAGGACCCGACCCTCCCTCCACCAGTGTTCCCGGTATTTGACCTCAGTTTTTTCTCAGCCTCGGGGTTCCGGGGTCAGTCCATCTGTGAGCTGTGCTAGTGTAACTGGACGACTCCTGTGAGGAGTTCCTTATTTGGGTCAACATGCTGTTTTCTTCCCAAACAGATGACTCAAAGAGTAATTTACTGTAACTATCACGAGCAGCCTCCCCAACTGCAACCATATAAATAAAACTGGAATATTCTTACACAAAAGGAACTGGGGGTTTTTTAAGTGTAAATTTATTACTAGCCAACAGAGTTTTAATATTTTGATTGTTGGGTCAGTCTAACAGAGCCTGGCTGACTTTCCTACTGTAAAGCCCTCCTTGTAGGCTTTTTTAAACTACTGTACATATTTGCAATTACATTGTGCATAGATTCTTAATGGGTAGTTTTCTTTTGTCAGGCTACAATGATGAACTACAGATTCCTTGTTTGTAATGTAAATGATTGAATACATTTTGTTAATATGTTTTTATTCCTATGTTTTGCTATTAAAATTTTTATAACATTTCCAAGACAAAAATTCCAAGTTTATGCTTTGAAGAATTTATGTGATTAAAATTTCACTAAACTAATCTGTTTAGGAGTTACTTGGGTTTGACACTGGAATTGCGCCAAATAAGCATCGGAAATGTAAGATTCTTAAAATTGCTACACTGCTTGTGTTGGTTGGGGATTTTGGGGGGAGTCCTTTGGTTTAATTTCTTTTCAAATTTAAAAGCCTTAAATGTACTGTAAACCTCAGATTGTTGTGCACCCTGATTGCGGCTGATTGCCAGTTTGTGTACCGTTGCTTGAACGCAGCACAGTGGTTGGTAATGGAATAAAGGACGCATGGAGCAGCGCGTGTAGGCCTGTGCAGTTCTTCCCTGTGTGTTTCCATCGGATGAGTCCGGTAGGAAGGACACAGTTTGTCTGGATTCAAGAAGAGGAAGTTGGGGTCTGGAGATGACACTGTCTCTCAGAGGTGTACGCTTTTGTTTTGCAAAGACCTTTTTAGGTTTCTTTAGAAGCCGGGGTATAAAA
Organism: Dipodomys merriami; assembly: GCF_024711535.1. NCBI lineage: Eukaryota > Metazoa > Chordata > Mammalia > Rodentia > Heteromyidae > Dipodomys > Dipodomys merriami. Next base: position 247,100 of record NW_027206428.1, on the reverse strand, counting down.
CATAGAGCTGTAAATATCAGATGGTATCTATGTAGAGTATTCAGTGGAGTCTAGCTATGAAACAAAGCTGGGTGTGAGGAGGGACAGAACGTTGCTTCCTTGGGAAGCCCGAAAAGGGTCCTGTTAGCCCTTTGACCACCCAACCCGAGAGAGCTGGGGGATGATAGCTTTCAGACTCAGACGATGGTGTTCTGAGCACGCTAAGGGGGAATGGAGGGGCTGGGGAAGGGACAGATGTCTGCGGGACCGGGAGAGATGGGCTGCTCCCCTGCCAGGGCTCACAGAGCTCCGAGTGACGGCCGGGGAGACTCACAGCGGCTGGGCCCGGGTAGCCAGCAGCCAAGTGAGGATCCCAAGACCTGGCTTCCGGTTGCACTGGTGGTGCGTGACCCTTGCAACACCCACTTCGCCTCCCACAGTTCAGTGTGTTTACTAGTGCCAACCAAGGTACAGCAATGTCACCGGGAAACCTTGGGCAAAAATGACAGGGACTAGGGTGGCAAGGCCCTTTCACTCCACGGATGGCGGCTGGAGCTTTCCCAGACGGGGGCCCTGCGCTGAGATGCCTGTGGGACCCAGGTACGGCCAGGCTTGTGGCTCGGCTTCCTCGCCGGGAAGCCACCACACCTGCAGCAGGTCCATCCTGAGTTTACCAATACATGGAGACGCTCCTCTGTGCTAAGGCTTTCTTCCAAGTAAGGAAAATCAAGTGGCTACCTGAAACCTTTTCAGAGAGTAGACACGTGTGAAAATAATTGCATAAATATTGAAGGAAGGGCTTGTCAGTAACACTTAAAGCAGGTATTGTGACCATATTTGCATTAGTTCCACCAGTTATCACTCTATAGTTCGCTGAGATTAAGCAGAGCAAGTAATACAAGCTGGGATGGGTTTTTAATCACAGGTTAAGAAGAAACCCTCAAATCCTAATTAAAATCATTGTTCTCTTGTAGCCTTTGAAAACTGGAGGGTTCAGTGGTTATCACTGCTTCGAAATAGAGAAAGTATCTTCGCTCTCAGAGAAAGTAAGCACTCTTTAGGAGCCGTCCACCTGGAGCACTTCCTCCGGTGTCTGCCAGAGGCTGCAGTGGCTGTGTGTGCACCGCAGACACACACACCACAAGTGTTTCCTAGAAAGACACGTGCAGTAGAAGACTGAAAGGTTCACGAACCTTTGAAAAGACGCTCAACTTGCCCACAAATGAAGAAACGCAAATTAATTCTACTCTCAAATACCCATCAAATACCCAACCCATTCGGACTGGCAAAAATTCAAAGATCTGACACCACCTTTCCTAGGAGGGGCAGTGAGGGAGGAGAACAGATTCCCAAATGCATCACTGGTGAGAGCGAAAATCAGTGCAAGATGTGAGGGCTTGACAGGATTTATGAAAATGCGCATAACGTTTGGCTCAGTAACTCTACTCCCAGAACCTATCCAATAGCTAGGAATGTGTAAAATGATAGTACCAGGTTAGACATTGCAATCCTATTTGTAATTGTTTTTTTAAGGAAAGAGCCTAAATGCCTAGTAGCAAGTGCTATTTAAGTAATGCTGCAACCATACCCTGGAGGAGTAGGCAGCTATTTAAAAAGATCTAGTTGTAGTGCTCCTGAAACTATATATATATAACGGCACACCACAGTTATTGCTGCAATATTCATAATAGCCAAACTAAGCATCAGCCTAAATTATCAACGGTGCACAAACAAATAAAATGTTTGGATTGTGACTGGAGGACAGGGCCCCTATGCTCCCAGACCATGCTCTCTGGTTCAAGCCATTTGTGGAGTACTTCATTTTTGTGTTATTTCTGTCTCTATCCATGTAACAATACACAGAGACAAATGTTTGGCTATGTACTGTAACAGAAACTATCCAAACAATCTTTGAGTGGAAATTATGTTTCCTGTATGCTTGTCTATATTCTAGAGCTTTTGGCAATAGGCATATATTGTACTAAGATGTATAGGACTTTCTCCTTTGTTCATTTTTTTTTTTAATTTTAACTTTTGTTGGTCATGGGGCTTCAAGTCAAGGCCCAGGCACTGTCCCTGAGCTCTTTTTGCTCAAGGCTAGCGCTCTCCCACTTTGAGCCACAGCGCCACTTCCAGTTTTCTTGTGGTTTATTGGAGATAAGAGTCTCATGGACTTTCTTGCCCAGGCTGGCTTTGAACCATGATCCTCAGATCTCAGCCTCCTGAGTAGCTAAGGTTACGGGTGTGAGCACGCCTGGCTTCTGTTTTTTAATAGAAAATAAACAGCATTTTTGTAATTAGGAAAAAGAAACTATATAAAAGCATACACACATCATGCACCCATGGACATTTTAGATATTGGTGCACACGCACGCACACGCACGCACACGCAGGTCCTTTCACGGTGTAAGGGTGGGGCTGGAGGGTGGCGCCCCGCTGGGAGGACTCGTGGAGGAGGCGCAGGTTGCCCATGCCAGGCCACACTGTCCTCCCGGGAGACTGCGGGAGTGGGGGCAGGAGGTGGGGATTCTGAACAGCTCCGTCCCTGCACTGTAAGACCTTGCAGGTGTGTGTGTGTGTGTGTGTGTCCAACAATAAGAAGTCCACGTCTGCAGTGCCTACGAGGTGGCACCCGGCGCCGCTCACTCCCAGGAGACAGGACTCGCGGGCCCTGGCCACCCTAGCCGCTGGGCCGGACCCCACACCGGCCAGGCAGGAGCCAGGCCAGCCTGGGGAATGTCCGCGGTGCGCGGCAGCTCGGCGCCCACGGCCGCCCTCTGGCGGCGAGGCTGGGATGCGCTCCTCTGGGAGCCTCCCCCGGCGTGGGGAGGTTTGGTGGCTGCTTTTCTGCCTGGAGGTTTGGTGGCTGCTTTTCTGCCTGAACCTTGAGGCCTCGGCCCAGGATCATGGTGTCCCCGTTTCTTCTCGGCCCTCCCTCCCAGGGTGTTTCTGGGGAAACCCGGTCTGAAGCATGCAGTGTGGGGTCAAACTTCACCGCAGCAGAGAGCGTGGAAGATGGAGGGCCGGCCGCTGCGTCAGCAGGTGGAGTTGGAGATCCTTGAGCTCTCAGACGCGGCGCTGGGCTCGCCAGCCAGAAACGCCCGGCAGGGCCAGCTCGTGCGCAGTGGGCGCGCAGGTCCTGTCTGTAAGGGCAGTGTCGGAGGCAGTGCCCGGCTGAGTAAGGAGGGTGAGGCCGGTCTCCTCTCTCTGGAGACTCTGTGTGCGTGTGTGCCTGCGCGCGTGTGTGCCCGCGCGTGTGTGCCCGCGCGTGTGTGCATGTGTGTGTGTGCCCGCGCGCGTGTGTGCCCGCGCGTGTGTGCCCGCGCGTGTGTGCCCGCGTGTGTGTGCCCGCGCGTGTGTGTGCCCGCGCGTGTGTGCCCACGTGTGTGTGCCCGCGTGTGTGTGCATGCATGTGTTGTGTCTGTGTGTGTGCCCGCGCGTGTGTGCCCGCGTGTGTGTGCCCGCGTGTGTGCCTGCGTATGTATGTGCCCGTGTGTGTGCCCGCGTGTGTGTGCCTGCGTGTGTGTGCCCACGTGTGTGTGCCCGCGCGTGTGTGTGCATGCATTTGTCTGTGTCTGTGTGTGTGCCTGCGTGTGTGTGTGCATGCGTGTGTGTGCCCGTGCGCGTGTGTGTGCATGTGTCTGTGTCTGTGTGTGTGTGCCCGCGCGTGTGTGCATGCATTTGTCTGTGTCTGTGTGTGTGTGCCCGCGTGTGTGTGTATGCGTGTGTCTGTGTCTGTGTGTCTGTGTGCCCGTGTGTGTGTGCCTGCGTGTGTGTGTGCATGCGTGTGTGTGCCCGCGCACGTGTGTGTGCATGTCTGTGTCTGTGTGTGCCCGCGAGTGTGCCCGCGTATGTGTGTATGCGTGTGTCTGTGTCTGTGTGTGTGTGTGCGCCTGCGTGTGTCTGTGTCTGTGTGCGCGCGTGTGTGCCCGCGTGTGGATGTGCATGCGTGTGTCTGTGTGTGCCCGCGTGTGTGCATGTATGTGCCTGCGTGTGTGTGTGCCCGCGCGCGTGTGTGTGCATGTCTGTGTGCCCGCGTGTGTGTGCATGTGTGTGTGCCCGCGAGTGTGCCCGCGTGTGTGTATGCGTGTGTCTGTGTCTGTGTGCCTGCGTGTGTCTGTGTCTGTGTGCGCGCGCGTGTGCCCGCGTGTGTATGTGCATGCGTGTGTCTGTGTGTGCCCGCGTGTGTGTGCATGTATGTGCCTGCGTGTGTGTGTGCCCGCGTGTGTGTGCGTGTGTGCATGCGTGTGTCTGTGTGCGCGCGTGCACGTGTCTGATTCTGAACAGTTCCTGCCCCTGCACTGATAAGCCCTTGGATTTAGGGAAGCCTGGGTGGTAAAGACGTTAGGTATGCCTGTATTCTTCCAGAAAGACACATGGGCACACGCCGTCCACCGCGAGTGCCGGGTGGAGATCTGGCTGGCGCTGGTTTCAGAGGTGAGGAGCCTGCTTGGGAGTCTCTGGCACGGCTCTTTCCCCCAAGCATTGGGCTGCGGTCACAGAGCTGGACGCCAGAGGGGTGCGCCGGGCGGTTCGGAGGTGGGAACCGGGCCTCCCCCCGCAGCAGCCTTCACCTTCCTCGGGGGCTGCGGTGCCCGCGCAGCCGGGGGTCTCTGCGGATACGGGGGAGGAGGGACCCGCGCAGCCAATGCCAGCGCCACCCACCGATGTCTCCGGGTCTGGGGTCTGGAGCTCCGCGGGAAACCACGGTGTGAGGACTAAGTGAAGACACCGTTTTGGGTAGAGTCCATTTAGTTTTGCTGGGGAGAGAATCTTGCCGACCCAGCCCATTGTTCCAAGGAAGATAGGAAAGGGTTCGAGATCCTGATCATTTAGGAAAGGGTTGGAGAACTTGATCATTTTTCTCTAGCTAAGATCAAGTCTAGCTTTCTAGAAAATGCGGTGGAATGCTGGACTTCCTTAGTTTAGCCAAGAGAGCGAAGGTTTCTGCTCCAACCCAGGGATGTGGAAAAGACTCCCGAAGCTCCTGTGGCCATGACCCGGCCCCGAGCGCAGACAGGAGACCGGACCCGTGCCTGGCGGGGCGGAGACGCTTCGCGGGGCTGGCAGGGCGAGGCGTGCGCCCGAGGCCTGGGCGAGCGGAGGCCGCGGGCCAGGACGCGCCAAGGGGGCTGGATGGAGGACTGGCCGCAAGCCCTTGCTGTGCCAAAATCAAACCCCACGACGAACCAGAGCCCCAGACCACCCCCGAGGCCCAAACAGGGGCCGGCGGGCCGGCGGTTCGGGGCCTCTCCGGCCAGGCCCTGGGCCCGCTGCCCGCCGCCCCGCCGCCGCGCCCCGCTCTCCTGGGCCCGCTGCCCCGCCGCCGCGCCCCGCTCCTCCTGGGCCCGCCGCCCCGCCGCCGCGCCCCGCTCTCCTGGGCCCGCTGCCCCGCCGCGCCCCGCTCCTCCCGGGGCCTCTCCGCTGAGAACGCGCTGTGCTGAGTCCAGCTTTCCCTGACCTCGCCGAGTGTAGAGACTGAGGCTCCCACGAGCCACTTGGCCGCGCTCGCGCGAGGGCCGAGTCGACACCCGCGCTCAGATCAAGGTCTCGGCGTGAGAGCCCCGAGTCAGACCCGAGGCCCGGCCTCTCCACACCGGTTTTACCCTCAAAAGTTAAAAAAAAAAAAAAAAGATGCGGAGACGCTGCGCGGGGTCCCTGGCCCGCGGCTTCTCTCCGCCTCGGCCCGGCCGGCGCGGTGGGACGCCCGCCCGCGGGGCCCGGCCAGGCCCGGCCCGGGGCCGCCGCTCAGCCGCCCGCCGTCCGGGCTCCAGCGCCCTCGTCTGGCGGCCGCGGCCGCCCCCGCTCGGGTCTGCGTCTCCGGGAGCGGCCGCCAGAGCCCGCCCGGGTCCCGCGGGGGGCCAGGCGGGCGCTCGGCGCGGCGCCGGCGCGGGGCTCCGGGCGGGGCGGAGCCAGCGGCTATAAAGAGCGGCGGCCGCGGCCGGCGGCCCCGAGCGAGCGCGAGCGGAGCCCGGAGCCCGGAGCCCGGCGGACGAGCCCGGCGCGGGCAGCTGCACCCGGCCTCCCGGACGCGACGGGCTGCGGCCCGGCCACCCGCCCGGACCCCGAGGTAAGAGGGCCGGGCCGGGCCGGGGCTGCGCGGACGACGGGCCCGGACGGGAGGGAGGAGGTCGGCCCGGCGCCGCCGCCCGGCGCGGGGACTCGGTCCCCTCCGTGCGCTCCCGCGTGTCCGTCCGTCCGCCCGCGCGTCTGTGGAAGGACGCACAGCCCTGTCCCCGGCCTCTGGCGGGGCTGGGGCCGCGGTCTCCCCACGCGCCAGGTGCGGGGCGCGCTGAGGCGGAGCCGGTCCGCGGCGCCGGCCCCGGCCCTCCGCGAGGCTGGCCCGCGGGGCGGGGGAGGGACTTGCCCGGGGCAGCGCTCGGTGCGGAGCCCGGGGGCTCGGCCATCCGCGGGCGTGCGCCCGGCAACAGGTCGGCGCCCCGCACGCCGTCTCCGTGCGCGCCCGCGGCGTGTCCGCGCGGTTCTCCGGGCCGGCCCGGCGCCCGCGGCCGTGGAGGAGGCCGTGTGCCGACACCTGGACCGAGATCGGCCGCAAGAGGAAAGGCGGGGATCCCGGGGTCCGGCCCGCGGCGCGGCACGAGGGCCGGGACGCGCGGGGCTCCCGAGTCCGACACCGCGGCGTCCGCTCCCGGCCAGCAGCTGGGGCCGAGGCTCCGAGCCGCGCTCTGAGCGGCCGGCGCTGCCCACAGGTGAGAGCTCCTTCCAAGCCCGGCCTGTGGACGAGCGCGCCAGGCCTGGCGAGCCGGACGCGGCCTGGGAAGCTCCCTCCACCGGCACCCCCATCCCCGCGGCCCGGGCGCCCCCTCCACCCCAGTCCCCGCGGCCCGGGGCGCCCCCTCCACCCCCACCTCCATCCCCGCGGCCCGGGCGCCCCCTCCACCCCCACCCCCATTCCCGCGGCCCGGGCGCCCCCTCCACCCCCACCCCCATCCCCGCGGCCCGGGGCGCCCCCTCCACCTCCACCCCGCGGCGCCCCCTCCACCTCCACCCCGCGGCCCGGGGCGCCCCCTCCACCTCCACCCCGCGGCGCCCCCTCCACCGCCACCCCGCGGCGCCCCCTCCACCTCCACCCCGCGGCCCGGGGCGCCCCCTCCACCGCCACCCCGCGGCGCCCCCTCCACCTCCACCCCGCGGCCCGGGGCGCCCTCGCAGGCGCGCCCACGGGCGGAGCCCGCGGCTCCGGTGCCCAGGCGCGGCGCCACCATGGACAGCTCCCCGGCGCTTCCTCCACGCCGGGCCTGGGCCCCGGGTCTCCAGGGGAGTCTGCGCCTTCCTCGCGGACCCGAGGAAGGGCACCGACAGTCGGCGGGGACCCCGGAGTCCTGTCTCGAGGCACCAGCCTCCGGCCCAAGATTGGGATTCACAGCCGGGCCCTGGCGGCCCCGCAGCTGATTCTGGCAGGACCGGCCGGGGTCGCCGGCGGCTCCCCGGGTTTTCTGTGGCGCCCCCGCCCCTGCAGAGCGGCTACGCGCGCAGCCTTGAGGCCTGAGGGAGAATTCAGACTTCCTTCCGAGTAGATCCCCGCCATAGGTTTTCTTTCACAAAACTTTAACAAAGATGGTGCTGGGAAGATACATCGATTTTAAATAACGCAACGGAGAAGAAGTCAAGGAGAATAAATTTACAAAGCACGTGCTGGGATGCTTTTGCAAACGTAGCTATGCTGTTTTCTGACCACAGTGGTTTTCTCCAAACGGCAACACACTCGTAAAGCAGCTGGGAAGGGTAGATGGCGGCTTGCTGGTTGGTTGGAAACGGACCTGTGGGGGTCAGGATGGGCACCAGATGACACATCTCCCTCCTACAGCAGAAACGCGCTGAGCAGGGTCTGTCTGTCACCACCTCCCACCCAGACGTACATGTCTTCCTTGAGTTAAGAATACGAAGAACGCTGGTGGGAGGCCACAGAGGGAAACGCAGACACCCGAGTCTTTTCCCTTTCCCTTTTTATTTTGAGATGGCATCTGCAACTTTGGGAAATGGAGTTAATGGTTTTCTCCTGTTTCCTTATCTGTAAGCTTGAGATGATTCATCTGCCCTGAGGGGTTGCTGCGGGAATTACTGATCACATATTAAATGTCTAATCCAGAGTGGAACAGAGAATGCTTCTGAACTGATACTGATAATCTGCACGTTTTAAAGACAGCTGTGTTTCTTGTGCATTGTTCATCGGCCCCCTACCCTCTTTGCTAGAGACACCATCTCCACTTTATTTTCACACTTGAGAATGTGTTGATGAAACTGCCCAAGGTGATCACGGCAACATGCTCTTAAAGCATCTTAAACAGAAGAACGTTTGTGTGAAGATCACCTCTTGCCTTCCCAGGAGTACCCCTTGGAGGAAAGATAAAAGTAAGTGTTTTCATCATACCACCACACCCTCTGCTTCAAATGGTGGAGTCTTCCTGATCCTTCTCTCAGGGGATCTTCTCGGGGTCACACTGTCTTTCTGGGGGTGAGGTTCTCTTGGGGTGTGGGTGCAGGGCCTGGTTTCTGGGATGCTTTCAGGATGCGGTGCCGTGGACGGTATAGGAGCAGACTCTGGTCTTAGAGCCTGCTGAATGCTCATTGCCACGAAGAAGCTGCTTGCTTGGGTGCAGGAGACTGACAAGACACTTGCTCACCATGTTCATTTCTGCATAGCAGAAGTTACGAGTATCTGTCACATTGCACGTTTAGATAATGGAGTTATAAAGTACCCAATCCTCCAGTTATATCACCTCCTCAAAGTGTGTGTGTGTGGTGGGTGGTGCTTGTGCACACTGCAATTTTCTACAGTTTTGCACTCTAGCACCCTTAGAATGTCCTTACTTTTCCCCTTACTAGATCAAAAGGAACAGTAGTTCCTCACTGCGAGGAGTGGAGCTAAGGACAGCCCGCAGATCCTGGAAGTCTCTGTCTCTGTGCGGTGGGAGATCCGGCCCTGGCTGATGCTGAAGTGAAGACCTCTGCTGGGCACCTATGTGAACTCCAGTTTCCAGCATACTTGAGGTTTCCTGGTAAGAGCTTACTGAATTACAGAGCATTCTTGGGGAATAGGACCAGCAAGGGGAGGAAGAGGCTTGAGTGGAAGGAAGGAGCTTTCATTGGCCCTGTGGCATCCTGTTCTGTCTGGTACCACAGTGTCTGGGTCCCCTAACAGACACATCAAATGGCAGGAGTGGCGTTCAGGACAAAGACCGGGGTGGGAGAGGGGACCTTGGCCATTCTCCGCAGGCTCCTTTGAAGAATGCCACTCAAGTGACCCCATTTCGTACTTTCTGTGTATTGGCAGAGCAGCGCCGTTTGACAGATTAAATGCATTTTGCATTTATAGCTGTAGTTCCTAAGAGAGATGCATGCATCCTGGTTAGCTTCCTGAAAGGGAACAACGTTACATTTGTGAGCAGAACCCACAAGGCCCCCTATCTCTGCAAAATCTGAGCTTTGTACCTTTGTCCTGGTGGCAGCAAACCCTCGGTTGTTTGATCTGGTCTGGCTGTGCATCAGCTGTCTTCTCCTGACTTTGGCTGGGGTGGTAGGAGACTAGAAGCGGCTGTAATACTAGGGCTACTTCTCACTGCTCAGCTGAGCATGAACCTGTTTTCCCAAGGCCTGGCATGTGGAAACGGCACATCTTCGTGGGTTGGTGGCCGTTATGGTGACGTCACTGATCTTGGCACCTCTGTCAGCATCTCCCCTGCGGCTGTCCACATTGGTGGCCCTCCCTTGTCCCACACTGAAGTAGCTTCCCAGTCCTTTCCTTTCCTTTCCTGCCCTGGTGCCAGGCTTTATTTCAGCTTGGGTCTTTGGAAGAGGGATCGTTTGTAGAGAAATGTCATCGGCTATACATTTTCTGCCAGTTCAGGTGCCAGGACACACAGGTGCACGCCCTGAGGGGGAGGGGCTCTGGGTCCTTCCTGACCCTTCGCTTCCCTCCCCTGGGCTCTGCCTGCCTCCAGAACCCCCAGTGCATTCTTCCCTTCCCAGCCCTTCCTGGCACAGACACCCACTCTGCACCAGCCCTTGGCAGCCTTGTTTCTTGCATTGGGACTCTCGTACAACGAGAGTCAACGGTACCATATTCTATGTGTACAACTTGGGTTTGAAGTACTTGGATGAGTCAATTACTTTTAAAACCTTATGCACTCTTTCTCAAAGCTGTTGACAGAGTTGAGCATTAGACATTTTCTGTCACACTGCCCACAGGCTGGTAGTTCTGCCACAGAGAATATTCACATGAGACTGCTGTCTCTCCTGATTTTAGACAGCCCACGAGGACAGAAGAGCTGTTGGCTGTGGCCCTCTCCTGATGCTGGCCCAAGCTTCCACAGCTGCGGGCCGTGCGACTGACGGCAATGAAGTGGCCCCGAGGAGAGGGCCCGGGCTTCCTTACTGTGGCTGTGCCGGTCAGAAAAGATGGTAGCCCTCAGAGGGTCCCTTAGCAGATACACTGAAAGTGATAGTCAGTAAAACTTTGCTTCTTGTCTGGACAGGCCTCTAGAGCTTGGGCAGACTTGCCTGGTTACTCTAGGCGTCCTCTTCTCTCCCTGGGGTTTGGTTAGGCCTCACTTCTTAGGCTTGACTTTGCAAGCGAACCACAGGGATGCTTGTTACTCGGCAGATCTTGGGGGAGGCCTGGGGTTCTGCAGGCCCAGCAAGCTCTGGGATGGAGCTCCCGGGCCTGAGCTCCTGTCAGGTGGTGAGGACCTCTGTCCTTGTAGACTTGCTGGGAACACAGCTCTCACTCATTTTGTGTTGTCAGTTAGGTCAATTTGTGATGTGCACGTGGGTGGACATCAGCTGGCCGATGCCACGAATGGCCATGAGGACCCTCAAATTCTTGGAGACAGTTATTGTTATCAGCAGACTAAATACTTGAACTTCTTTAACTTTTCCCAGTCATAATAAATGTTCCAAAGTCCTCTAGACTGTTATTTTTAAGTGCAATACCATTGTGCAAATAGTAATTTATCTCTGCCTGGCAGAGGCATTTGCATGCAATTTTGGTAGTATTAGGAGATCACTTGGGGATTTCATCTAATTCTTGTCCCAGACATTGAGAAAGCATGTTTACTTTTATTTATTTATTTTGAACTCTGGGCCTGGGCACTGCCCCTTAGCTCAAGGCTAGTGCTCTATCACTAGAGCCACTGTGCTACTTCCGGCTTTTTCTGCGTATGTGGTGCTGAGGAATGGAACCCAGAGCCTCATGCATGCAAGGCAAGCGCTCTACCACTGAGCCACCTTCCCAGCTCCACATGTGTACTTTTTTTAAATAGAACATTATGCTTTTAATGAGAGTACAAACCAAAGAAATAAACAAGGCTACAAAGGTGATATCATCTGCACATTTCATGAAATCACCACATGTATACTTTTAAAAACTTTTCTTGACTAAAAAGTGCCACAGCTATTTTCTTTGAAACCTGAACATGAAATGCAAAGCCCAGTTATCTCCCTCACAATCCTGTGGCATTTCTGGGAGGGTTAAACCGGCCATCACAAATGTGTTCCAGGGATCCACAGTGCAAGTGTCCTGCTGTGTTTGGTCACTGGTCACTACACTGGGGAGCTGAAAATGAAGGACATGTTTTTGATCATCTGTGTGGTGGGCCTGAGCTAGTTCCTGGGGATGCAGAGCTGAACACATGGATTTTTTTTTTATCTCAAGGAATCAGCAGTCCAGTGGGAACAGACATTGAAGTCAGCAGTTGCCCCGCAGTGTCACGGGCACCCAGACAGATGGATCATGGGGGGTGGTAGTGAGGAGACCTGGCAGGCAGAGGAGGCCTGACTCAGCCAGAGGAGACCCTGGAGCTTCACAGAGAACAGGGTGCGGTGACCCTGGAAGGATGAGCAGTTTTCAAGAACGTTTAGCTCAGTTAATGGTGGGATGTAAGAGTGAAGTTCAGTGCAGAGGACACAGGAAGAGGAGGCGCGGGTAGGCCCAGACCGCTCACCTCCTGCATGGCCTCAGCTGGGCAAAGCTCCTTACGTGGCTTAGATACCTCAGCTCCCTTACTTGCCCAGACCTGGGGTTACACTGTGCAAATAGCTGTGAGACTTTGGGACCTTTAGTCTCCTGGACCACGAAATACTTATTCCAACAGATCTGTCCAAATGTGAGTCGCAAACCTGGTTTAGAAGGTGGCTCTGCCTGGGGGGGGGCTGACATTAGTCCTGAGCCCTCAAGGGCCCCATGGGTTCCCAGGGGCAGAGCTGAAGCCTTTGTCCTGGGTCATTTCTCTTTGCGTAGATGGGCATCTTGTAAGTGCTTTCTTAGTTTTGTTATCGTCTGTTTTTCTAACATTCTGATGTGTTGGTGTTCTTTTGTGGCAGCAATTTTCAAATGAAGCCAGGGTTATCATTTATGTGCTGACCTTGCAAATAAGATGGTCTTGTGTGTGATAATCTAACAACTGTGTGGCACAAGGACCTGTCCACGCCCAGCAAACTCAAGGCCAGCTTGTCCTGGGCGTGGACATACAGAGCTTTGGGACTCATAAAAATAGGCCTTTTATTTTCAACCTTGTCAATCCATCTTAAATTATTAAGGCTTTTCAGATGCCATAACAGCTGGTAGGGGAAATGGTTTATTTCCAGGATATAAACACTGACACATTCTATCCAGAATCTTAAATCCTTTTCACTGATATAAAGTAGCCAAATATCAATGTAATGAACATCATCAGGAAAGGCTGGGAATTGGCAGGTGATTGGCAGCTCTGTGGGGGACATCTGCCTTCTGCCCAGGAGCCCTTGCCCTGGCCAGTATCACCCCTGTAATTGGAACACCCCCAGGCCTCAGGATTCCGCCTCTCCCTATTTTCTAGAGAGGTTTTCTGTGGGGCAGGACTTAGGTTGGCTGCTGTGTTGCCCTGACCTCTTGACACAGGTGGCCATAGACATGGATTTCCTAAGGCCCATAGAACCATGTGTGTATGGGAGCAGGAAGATGCCAGCCCTTTCTAAGGGCAATGATGACTGCAGGAGGAAGGGCACACAAGGTCACAGAGATGGTTCTGGGTGAGGCTTGGCCTTTGTCTGGCTCCAAGTGAAGTAGACAGCAGGCCTGCTTGCCCAGGCTGCCTGCCGGGAATCCTAAGTGCGGCTTGGTGCTCTTTGAGTCCCCTGAAGTCCCCACTCCAGTGTTCTCTTTCCAGTAAAGAGCAGGAGAAATGAGCCCCTCAGGAGGTGCACACAGGAGATGTGTTCCGATGAACCATTAAAGCCGTCTTTAACAAAAAACAAAAACCAGGAGCTGTGATCCAAAGGGGACCGCAGGCACTGAGTGATTCACTCCATGTGCATTTTCCAAGGGTTAGGGAGGAAAACCTCAAACATACTGGCTAAGTACTTTTCCTTTCCTTTCCTTTAATATCATGTTTATTTTCAGAGGAATTTAATCCATATGCTTCAGATCCACTTCTACATTACTCAGCAAGATGATCGTTTTCACCAACATTGCTAAGCCATGATTGAGTTCCCTCTTTCCCTTCCCTCCCACCTGTGTACAGCCAAGCCTGGCTCACAGCTCAGCAATTCTATGGTCTTTTATTAGACATAGGAAATATAGGTCCCAGAGGCAAAGGAAAAGTCACATTTATTTAGAATAAATTAAGGATACATAATAATAAATGGTTTCCAGTTTATTTAGAAACTTGTTATTTGGCTCATTGTAAATTGTTTTGCATAAACATTGCATGATTTTTAGGATGTTTCACTCTACTGTTATTTATATTGATGGCTAAGGTTTTCTGGTACCGTTTCCATTTTGTGCCCTGCCCACCTCACCTTCTCCTGATGTGGGTAAATGCTCCTTTCCTGGGCTTGCTGGGGACAGCACCCAGGTCCCTCGCACGGGCGCGGGCTCTGCCGTCACCGCCTACGCCCGGTTCCGCCCTGAAGCCGGGCGCACAGGCACCACGCTCCGCGGTTAGGGGCTGGGCTGCGGGAACGTGCGGCATCTTCACTCAGGGTCCGAAACTGCCTTCCCCTCTGCCTGCCTGCCTGCCTTTCCGGACAGGGGCGATCGTGTGTCCCGTGGGGGGAAATTTGGCATCTAGTGCTGGACTGTGGATGGCTACCTGCAACTCCCTGCGTCCATCAGCCTTCTCACTGTAGTTCCTGGTAGTGAGAGGGAAAGCAGTTCTTGGACTTGGGGACTTCCGTATTCCAGGAACTCTCCTTGCTCAAATCACCTTGGAAAGACGTGCAGGCCTGGTAGCCTTGGTGGTGGGTTAGGTTCACAGCTTCCAACAGGCCTGAGGGTACCTCTGACCACATAATTACGGGTGTGTATGTGCTAGATGGGCTTTCCAGGTGAAGGAGAAGGAGCTTAATCTGTTTGAGATTTTAAAACCATTGGGTAAAGCTGTTACAAGCAGTAACAGATCAACATCTTCTTGGGTTTTCTGAGAATAGCGTGTAGTGAAATGCATTTTTACTTTAGACTACCCTATATACAATTACTTTAAGTAAGAGGCTATCTTGATATACAAAAAAAGAGATGATGCTCCTATTGAATCTTGCTTCGTGAGCGTGAATGTAGCCTCTGCTTGACTGAGGGTGGCTGAGGACATCGCCTCAGAGGTCAAGGGGAGGGGAAGGGTGGAATGGACTTTGAGTGGTGTGGTGGCCAGTCTGGGAACATGGTGCAGAAGGTGTGAGGTGGCTCCTGGCCTTGTTCCAATGCAACCAGCTGCCCTGCCTTCATCCCAGGACAGGACCCCGGCATGTCTGCAGCAGACACGCCTTCACCGTCTGTTTTCCCTAAGGACTAGCACATGCAGGTTCTCAAATAGTCAAATGTATAGATGAATAAACCCTGACTCTGAGTTCCCAAACCCTACGTATGCATACTTGATCAGCAAAAAAAAAAGAAAAATGGTGCTGACTCTGTGCATTCTGTTCTGGGAAGAGACCAAAGCCAGAGCTGCCTTCTGAGAGGTCTGTGTCCTGTGTCTATTCCCATCACCACTGTTAATACCGTGTTTACTGAATGCTCATGAAGTTCATTGATGCAAAGAACAGTGCATGTGTCTCCTTCTTAATCCCTCTGACAAATTTGAGCAAAACAGCATCTCACTTTGCAGTAGAGAAGATCCAGCGAGGTTATACTGCTTCCCTGCGGTCACCTGGGTTGAGATGGTAGCGTTGGAACTAGGACCCAGGACTGCATAAATCCAAACCTCCATGCTTATTATTAATTACTAGGCTGCTTGATTCTTGAGTTAGAAAAAGTGTATTTAGAGGAGTGTTAAACTTTATAGTGAAGCAACTAAAGAGCAACTGCAACCCAACCCAACCCACTCGTAGTTAGAGTCACTGATTCTTTCCGGACCCAGGATTAAAGATGTCTCCAGCTCCTCTGCATACAGTGGAAAAGCTCACAGCTTAGTTGAGGAGGTCGGCAGACAGACTCCTGCAATCTGTGCTGTGAACAAAGCAGCGTGGAACTCTGAAGAGAGAGGATAAACAGCTCTGCGGGGAAGGCAAGGCATCCCGGGAGACGCGGGTTTGATCAGGTCATAAAGGAGAGCGTGACTTGCAGGGCACAGAAGAGGGGAAGACGTGGCAGTGTGGACTGAAACATAGAACTTGGGACACAGGTGTTTGACAAGGTCTAGGAGTTTCCTGTCGTTGGAAATGAGATCCCAAATGTTCTTGGGGCCAGGTGCAGATGGTCCTTCAGGGCCATCTTTAAGGTGTATGCGCCTTTAACCGGATGGTTTTGACAGAGGAAGTAGTTGTTCAGGAGGCAGAGGTTGGGCCATTGTTCCTGGTGGCTGGTGGTTTGGGTCAGGCCTTTGTCTCCCCTCACAAGGGCCGTGTTCTTTGAAGGAAGTGAGTTCCAGGATTCTAGCTTTCAGTGTGTGGCTGCTCAGGCTCAGCCACAACCCCAGGGCATTAAGGAAAGCTGCATTCCTTATGGATCACTGGCACTAGGGACATAGGGCACAGAAAGCCGCAGGGGAGGTTTTGAAACGGGAAACATCTTGGGCACCTCACAGCTCTGCCCACACAGTTCTGTTCCCTCTGCAGGGAGAGCTCCAGGCGTCTGAGAAAACTTGCCAGGCCATCATCCCAAGCCTCAGAGGCCCCATACCTTGTCCCCTGGTGCAGCCTCAGGATCAGGGTCAAGAGTGTTCCTCTTGTGGCCTCTGTTAGGTTTTTTATTTTTTCATATTCTTCATAAATTCTCAGGCACACTTGTAGCTCCCTTGCTCAACCTCCAGCAGAGGCAGAGGCAGAGGCGGGGAGGTAGAATAAAAGGATAGAATTTGCAAGTAAGGTCCACGTTTGGAAAGGAGGAAAGCACAGCTTTCAAAGATGCTGGTCCCTAAGTTTTGGATGAGATAACTTTTGGAATACGGTCAGGTCTGCAAATGATCATCTGTGCTTCCTCTCTTCTCAAATAAGACATTCGGGAGATCTCAGTAAACTAAACCCCTGTGCATAGATTGTACTTGATCTTAAAGCAATCAGGTGGCCAAAGAGGGAATTCTCCACGGTCCAGGTCTTTCACTCAGCAGAAACAGTGAGGTTCAGATTGCCAATGTCTCTAAGATGCTCTCAGTAAGGGAAGCAGACAACAGGAAGAAATGCTTCCTAAAGTGTCCCAAGAGGAGTCCTTAGTTTTGTTACCCATAAAGTGAAAATGGCTGCTACCACCCCCCAGTCAGACGTTCTCCTCTTACTGACACGAAATAGAGTTGGCTCTACAAACGCGTACGGGTTGATCACCCTTAAACCGAACACCCGGAGACTGAACTACTCCAGAAACCTAAAATAGTCTAAGAACCGACAAGGTACTCACAAAGGTTTAGATTATGGAGCATTACAAATTTAGGGGTTTCAGATTAGAGCTGTTCAGCCAGAGTCTATGCAAATATTCCAAAATCTGGAGAACTCCAAAATTTAACAGCCTTGGTCATTTCATATAAGGGACATTTTGCCTGTGGACACAACCATATGATTCTTCCCAGCCAGAGCTTTTCTCTTTACCTGCCTGCCTCCTTTGCTCATTCATGCACTCTTCATTCTTTAGCAATGTAATAATAAAGCCAGAACATTCCAGAGGCTGCTAAGCTCTGGAGGTGCAGCAGTGGACAAGGAGCTGAACTTAGCCTTTGTGGCCATGACAGAAGAGCAGCACTGTACAACAGACACACAGTAGGGGCCTCCTATGGAATTCCAAGTTTTCTAGCAGCCCCAGGAGATAAAAATGAGTGCCAGGTGCTGGTGGCTTAACCATGTAATCCTAGCTACTCAGGAGGCTGAGATCTGAGGATCAAGACCAGCCCAGGCAGGAAAGTCCACGAGACTCTTATCTCCAATTAACCACCAGAAAACCAGAAGGGGCACCATGGCTCAAAGTGGTAGAGCGCTATCCTTGAGCAACAGCACCCAGACCCTGAGTTCAAGCCCTAGGTCCAAAAAAAAAAAGAAAAGAACCAAGTGAAATTAATTTTAATAATATGCCTCATTTTAACCTAGTACTTTTCAAACATTGCCACTTGAACAGGTGATCAGTATAAAAAATGTCAAGATAGTTTGCTCTGTTGTCCTAATAGGACTTCAAAATCAGCATATATTTTCTATTTAGATAGCACAACTCAGTTTGGATTGGCGTGCTTCAGTGCTTAGTAGCTACAGATGGTTAATGAGGCAGTGGAGACAAATAGGAAGAAATAGTGACACATGGGCAGTAAGACCAAGCATGGCTGGGGTATAGAGTGCTCGCTTAACCTGCACAAGGCCCTCTGATTCCCAGAACCGCACAAACAAGGAAAAGATTCCAGGCGCTGTCAGTGCTGAGAAGCAAAGTACCAGGAAGGAGACGACAGGGTTTCTGGGGGATGAGGGAGGTGAAGGAGGTAGAGGGGACGCTAGCCATTCCCACTATGGTCTTCCCAACGCCCTGCAGGTGCTCAGTGCCAAAGCAAGGGGTGGCCTAGGACCCCTCCCCCTCCCTCAGCCTGTGTTCAGAGAACGCGCTGACACACTGAGGAAGACTCTGAGAAAGCAGCACTTAGAGCCACCAGGATGGAGAGTCACGGCAAGAGTGTTCCTGGGGAGAGGGGAGGTCCTGAGCCCAGAGGCCAGGCTGGCTGGGTGTGGCTCCTGAGCGGAGGGCAGGCCCAAACCCCATTCAGGTGAGGGGCAGCCCAGCGTGTGCAGGGAGCGCGTGCACTCCCTCAAGCCCCAGTCTGGACTGAGGCCTTGGCTCCTTAAAGGAAGAGGGCAGGCAGGGCCTGCTCTTGGGCAGGAGAGCCTCTTGCTAACGCTGCCAAGCCCTGCTGTGGACACTGCTTTCTGCATCCTGCATGGTGAGTTCCATTTCTCTTTCATCTCCCTGTTACAAAGGAGGAAGTGGAGGGCGTGCAGCGTCCTCTGGGTGTTGGTGCTGAGCAGCAGAGGCGCCTTGGGTTGGGTTCCGAGGAGGCTGGAGCGGGGCAAGGGGGGCCGGGAGGGATGAGGACGATGCCAGCGGCGTTGAAGCGGACGCCCTGAGTGGGTGCCGAGCCCAATGGGGGAGAGTTCCTGAGAGACGCCAGCTGGGAGCTGAGCACCTGGGTGACAGGAAGATTGGGGAGGCCGGGGTGTTATACACACAGGAAACCTGGGGACATTAGGAAGATTGGGGAGGCTGGGACGTTATACACACAGGAAACCTGGAGAGCGTCGGCCCTGGCTAAGAAAATCAATAACCTTGTAACAGTATGGAATTTTTAGTTATCTCTGAGGGTAACTAGAAAAGTAGAGCTGATTGGCGATTTATTGTCACAGTGATACAGTTTGTACCAGAAAATACCTTCATAAGGAAGTGCGTTTCTTCCACATCAAACTTTGAGAGCAACATTGACATAGAACTTAGCAAGGATTTAAAACGTGGGTTTGGATGGACTCTTGTTGATCTCGCTTTGTAAGAGGAGAGGGCTGTGGTGAGCTTTGAGGTCACTAATGTACATCCTTGGTGGGTCCGGAGAGCTCTGAGAACCTGAAACCCAAGATGTGCATAAAAGGAGACTGCCAGGAAATGGACAAGCCGAGGACGGTGCTCTGTATCCCTCTGAGGTGATGAGCCACCCACGCGTCCATCAGTCTGACTGGTTTACAAAAAAAAGCTAGAGCAGTTTCAAAGCTTGAGGCCCTGTCGGGAAAATCAATGAAACCGTTGCGTAATCCTTTTCTCAGCAGGCACGAGCCAACCATTCTGTACCACACGTGCAGGCCGTGAAGTCCACAAGGAAGCCACGTCGTGATCTGGGGCGGTGGTGCGGGCAGGGGCTCCTTTATTCTTGGAAGTATTTAGTCCTAGTTGAATCCACTTGGTCTTAAAAGGTTCTTATTTGTCTTGTTTAACCTTATTGGCCTGTGGCTCGAAGAGAGCACTTTGAAGAAAGATCAGGTAGCGGGGCATGCTGCAGTGGCCACCGGCAGACGGGAGCTCTGCACTCAGGAGGTTTTCATACCTGGGCAGAACAGAGCCTCTACTAGCCAGCACGCAGTCCCCAGAGTGTCAGGCCACTCTGGACAGAAAACCGGCCCTGTGGCCGCTCATCCCCAGAGGTGTGAGGCCCCGAGTGCCGTGCTGGCCGGCCTCACCGAGAAAGCAATGTCGGGAGCTGGCGAGAGCCAGAGGGACTTTGTTCCCATCTTTCTACTCCTGAAGACAACACACGAACTAAATTCATGTATACTTGGAAAGTCAGAAGGAAAACAATCTGCTCCATCACCGAAGACAGCCATGGTAAGAATTTTGCTGAGTAATGTTCTGCTGTTGTTACTGTGTGACTTTGCACATTAGCACTTTAAAGTTATTTCAGGTCATCAGATGGCTTCCTAAATTTTACTATTAAAAACTAATATTAAAATTTTACTATACTTTTAACTAATTTTGGTGGTAAAAGTCATAATCTAATATTTTCTTATTTTTACTATAGCAAAGATAGTAATTTGGTAGCGTAATTTTTGTTGTAGAAATTTTATTAAATCTGTTCTCAATTTTAGCTACTTTGCATAAAAAGATTCCTGGAAATGGAACTAGTGGGTGGAAAATATATGGATATTTTTTATTCTTTGTATGGCCTCCATGCTAAACTGCCACTAAATATGTATAGCACTGCTCTTTTCACCAGTGTTGAATATTTTTAGATATTTAAAAATCATTTTAGGTGAAAACTCATAGCTTATAATTTGTATTTCTTGATTACTGCTGGATTGGATGCTGTGCCTGTGTGTCGCCTGCTAGTTACTTTTGTCTCCTTTTGGAATTGTCACTTCATGCAGTGCTTATGACTAAGATGTTCTTATTTTTTCTAGAATATTTGTATACTCTGTCCTATTTCCCTCCTGTTATTTTCCCCTCTTGTTCTCTTTTATTAGCATGCATTGCTAGTCTGCTGGTGGTCTGTAGGTTGGTTTTTAAGCGATTGGTTCCGTCTGGAATTTCTTTTGGTTCACGGTGCAAGGAGAGACTCTAACCCCAGTGTCCCTTCAATTTACTAATCTGTTATCTAAGCACAATTTCATTGAACAATTTTTTCTTTATCCATTGATTGTGCTGACTGGAAGAGAGTATTTGATATTGTTACCAGAGTGGAAGGTGATAAGGATCTGATGGCTAGAATAGCAGGAATTCAGCCAGACACTTGATCTGATCAGCTGAGCCAACTTCAGGACTGCTCTCCGGGAGCAGGCCCAGTTAAAGCTCTGAGGCCCCGCAGAGCTGAAGGTTTAGCCAAGTGCGGATTAGGTGGTGGCGTGCTGGGCCGCCGCCTGCCAAATCCAGCAGCCGGTGTGCAGAGCCCGGAGCTGAGCAGGCCGCCGGGAGGAGCCTGTCCGCCTTCCTGTCCAAGAGTCCAGGCCTGACTCCCACTTGCAGCCCCAACTAGGGAAGCCGTACATTCTGACCCTTGTGTCTGTCTCCTTGTTCACAACTGGGGTGAGGAAATGTGTTCACTGCTAGTCTGGGAAAGGTTATGGAATCCCTCCATTCCCCGGCTGTTGGAGATCACAGGAGTTGGGTGGGGTGGCTTGTGAGCCCACACCGGAGGTGCCTGGAGTGAAAGTTATGTTCTGTTTACCAAGCCCTGGCGCTAACCACAGGAGCTGACAGGTGGAGGCCTTTCCCCTTTGTTGATGAATGAATGAAGGGATTTCGGGGCCTGAGGCCTTTCCGGGCCTCTGCAGCTGTGTTGCTTTGCCTTGGGGAATGGCTGGCAGTTCACTCCAGCTGGGGCCTGGGAAAGCTTTGACATTTGTATCATCTTACCTTGGTACGTTGTCCTTATTCTGGCTTCACCCGTCACCGTGCCGAAGACATGGGTAGGGAGACGGAGGTACCATGGTGGCCCGTGCGCCATCCCCACCGCCGATGCAATTGTTGCACTTGATATGTTGATAAGTTTCACCTAACACAGCCAGAGTCCTGCTGCTGCCATCCTAGGCTGGGCCTATCATTTGTATCATCATCTGAGTCCTCAGCTGGACTCCTTGAGATGCGCTGGAGTTAAACGGGAGGCCCAGGGTGAGAGTGGCCGTGCCCAAGAGGGTGGGAGTCCCGGGGGAGGGGCGCAGGCACAGAATCTCGGAGTCCAAAAGCAGCCCACAGTCCATTTCCCTGCTCCCGTACCTCTGCTTCAGTGGGCCATGGGTTCCTGGCCCGATGGGGCTCCATCCTTGCCCCCGGTGTCAACAAAGCAGCCCCCGGGGATTCGCCCACACACCCAGATGTTGGCGGGCATGGCTGCAGCACAGCAATCCGGGATGGTCTCATCATCTGTACAGCCATGGCGGTGGGGCCTGGGCTGGCTGGAGAGCTGGATCACTTTCCTGCACTTCTGGGTCAGGTCCTACTGCTCTTCTCTGATCTTTAAATGAATGAATCTATGGCTTCCCTTGTCCTGGAAGGGCCCTGGCATGGTCACATGACTGTCCTCCAATACGGCCAGGGTGGCTTCAGCCTCTGAGATCCTGTGTCTCGCCCTGGTTGCTCAGTCCAAACCTAGGACAGATCTAGAGACAGTGGGTATAAAGCAGGGTTTCCATCCCAGGAGATGACCCAAGTTGTGCAGAACATCCCTTGGGGCCAGAGCTGGACTCTGTCCGCGAGGAGGCCAGTGGGTCAGGATCCTTGCCTACTGCTGGGGGGCGGTGCTTCTCATGATGGCTGTCCAGGAAGCACGGCTGTCCTTCTGAGAAGAAGTCGGCCCTGTGTTGGACCAAAGTTTTAGGCATTGTAATCAGAAATGACAAACCAAGAAGGTATACTTTTAGGATTTACATTAACAACACAACCAACAAAAGTCATGTAAGAAGCAAAGTATTGTGGGAAATTCTCTGACTTGGAGGAAGAGAGTCAAGCTGACCACGCAGGGTGGGGACCCGCATTCGTTACCTTATCAAGACTCCCCAACACCCCTGGGAGTTCAGACCACCCAGGAAGGTCAGATCCACAGACAGCCGACTGGAGGCCAGCTCTCACGTCTCCAGGGCTCTGGAGCTGCTGTCTCTGCTTTCCTTCCGACCCCTTTTCTCTGGTGGCGAGTGACCATCTCTGGGCCTCCCCATTTAATGCAGCTAGCTAAACCACTCAGCTCTCCGTGCCTCACAGCATACTGAAGAAAATGCTGTCTTTGGGGCAGCTTATTATCGATGATATTGCTGCCCAGCCAGAGAAGGTTGGGGCAGGGGCTCCTTTTCTGCTGGAGAGAGTTCTGTCTGGACCGTGGGACAGTTTTAGTGGTGTAGGACCTGGGGCAGGCTGGGCCTCCGAGCCTCAGTCTCCTCAGCAGTAAACAGGAAAGTTTCCCTGGGTTGTGTCGGGGCCCTTTCACCCAGCACCAGACGTCCAGGGGCAGACTCTCACGCAGGATGAGACTTGCTCAAAGCCCGCAGGTCTTTCCCAGTGGGTGACTAGGGTTGCTTCATGTCAGGAAAGATTCTGATATTAGAGTCAATACTTTCTTTTTATAAGAAACCGAGATCTTCCCTTGTGTTGATACATGCTAGGACAAACAAGTTCTATCATAACACCTAAACTAGGGGACAAACAAGAGACCTGCTGGTCATTGTTCCACCTTGTGGGAAGACTTTAATCTCTGACACCGAGGTGGTCAGGCTGAGGCTCCCAGGAGAGGGAGGCCGGCAGCCGGTCAGCTGGCTGTGTAGAGTCCTCCTGACTCCACCTTTCTTTGACGTGCGTGGATCGCCCAAGGACCCCGATTCCTGTATCAACTCCTCCACTTGAAAACAGGTGAGGCGCTGGCCCAAAGCACACGCTTTGAACACTGATAAAATCGAGATGGAATCAGCCCTGGGGAGACGGGGCTGCTTCCCTCCCTGCCCAGCCTGCTGAAGGCTGTTTGCACTCTGGGAGCCAGAGTCAGGCAGAGGAACACAGAAGAAGATGATTATGGTGTTTTAAACCGGCCTCTTCCTGCCCAGCCTGGAACAATATTTACAAAGCAGACATGCGAACAAGCAGACCTTCTTTTTGGGTTTAAATTTCGCACTGATCCAGGTCTCCCTGCTGGAGCCCAGAGGTAGGTGTTTAAAAAGCTTGTGTGCCAGCCTGTGCCTGCCTTTGCCAAGTGGCTTGCTGTGGTTTAGGGAGCATGGCTCTCACCTGGTAGGGTGCAGACTCTTCCGAAAGGAAGGGATTGCCGTGGATGTCCGTAGTTGGCTTCAACTATGATATGATTTAAATATATGCAAACAAAACTAAGAACAAATTCCTTCACTTTATACATCTAAAACCGCCATAAATCTAAAACAAATTTACAAATGATATGCAAACAAGCCAAATCTAAATCTTGATGTTGGGATGAATGGGAAAAACTTTTACCTTTCTCTTCTATATTTCACTTGCTAGTATCTTGATTTCTTTTTCTGTATATAAAAGACTACTGTTTGAGTCAACAGGTATCACTTTCCCACTTTCAAACACTGAGCTGATTCTGAGCCAGATCTGATACTTGAGTAAGCCTTCTTAACAGCAGGAAAAGGAATATCCAAATATCCAGTGCTAAACACAATTTCAAACTCTGAGCCAGGCGCTGGTGGCTCACACCCATAATCCTAGCTACTCAGGGGGCTGAGGTCTGAGGATGATGGCTCAAAGCCAGCCTGGGAAGGAACATACATGTGACTCATCTCCAGTTAACTACAAAAGGACAAAAAAAATCCTGAAGTGAAGCTGTGGCCCAAGTAGAGTGCTAACCTTGAGCAAAAAAGCTCAGGGAGTTTCCAGGTCCTGAGTTCAAGCCCAGGACAGGTGCCCATGCATGAGCGCATGCGCACACACACACACACACACACACACACACACACACACAATCACACACACAATCACAAACACATCAAACTCTGATTAATGGAATAGACTTAGTTTGTGTATTTACATACTGCCAATGAACAATTCAATACTGGTGCAAAGACTGTACCAATATATTCTTCCAGAGTTTAACTAATATTGCCCCGGGAAATCTTGTTGGAGGGTACCTAGCCAGTATTTGATCTTGACTCATTCTAGAGATGCGTATGCAAGTGCCAGTTCTGAGAAGTTCTGAGATGTGTGCAGTGCGTCTTCACCAGTTCATCTAAAAGGCTTTGCTTACTGGGGGTCTCTGGACCCCAGTTTTGGAAAGCATTCCCCCCCCCAGGGGAGACCGCAGGAACACTCAGATGGACAAAGGTCACCTTGCAAGGTGGGTTGACCAGGACAATCTTCTTTCCAGAATGAGGAAATAGGGTGTATTTGATCATTTGCTCACTAAATATTTATGGAACTTTTTCATGTGTCCAGCTCAGGAGAGAGAGGAGGGCAGTGGCAAAAGTAAGCAAAATGGCTCTCTGGAGATCCTTTTTGAAAACCAGCTAAATCATGAGGTGGGTGGGCTTGGGAGAGGGTGATGGACTTTGATCAAGACGAGAACGACATGTTGGGTTTAAAAAATGACCCTACATTATGAGACGCAGAGAATTCCCTTCTCCCCTCTCATGCCCTTTGTACAGTTTTATGCTGCCTGATCATCTAGACACCTCCATTTGCATGAAAAATCAATTGCATGTGCGAATTGATTGGTGCCCAAAGCCAAGCGATCAGAAACAGGTTGTGACAGCTTGAGCCTCCAGGGCCACACGCCAGCCTCTGCCTCTGCGGGTGGGTGGGACACTAACAGGTGGTAGTAGTGAAAGGAAGTTATATCATGTTTCCTTTGAGGGAGCCCTGGCCCCCAAATGGGGCCACCCTGTCACAGGCCTGGGTGGCAGCACTCACTTCTGCTGTGGGATGGCAGCACAAACGTCCTGGGAGCTAGCCTGCTGCTCATCTTCCTGCATTTCCTAACCTTCAGAACCGTAAGCTAAATCAGTCTTTATTGTTTCTAAATTACCCAATCTGGAGTATTCTGCTCTAGCAGCAGGAATGACAACAGGTTACAGATTGAAGAGGACCAAGGAGACCTTCAAGGTCAGGCAAAGGGATGGAGAACATGGTTTCCAGGGAGGGGGTGGGAGAGGCACTCCAGGAAAGGTGTGAGCACCTCCTAAAAGCTCCATCTCGACACCGTTACAGCGGCAGTTAGAATTCAACATGAGTTTTGATGACACCCATCCCTCCCACATCCTGCCCCACCTTTGCTTTAACTCTGTCTGGAGCAAACTTGGAGGACCGTGGATACATTATATTGCGATCACTAGGAGTCGCTGGATCAATGGTGGTCACTGCTGAAGGCAGTAATGACACTGAACCGTCAAATGGTTATGAGATCCCTACCTCAAATGGTGGCCTTCAATTGACGCACTTTCTTTCGTAGCTCTGTGAGGTGTTGCTGTGGCTTTGGTGCTTGTGTAGACCTGTTTGCCGAGGGCCTTGACTCGGCGGTGAGGATGCTTCGCAGAGCGTGTAGCTGTGTGTTTTCATGTAGAAGGCCTGAGAGGCCGTTCCCTGGGTGAGGAGCATCCCCAGCCACCTGGAGATTCTGTGGTCAGACAACGGGGAATGGTCTGACTGACCATTCCTCCTCCTGCCCAGTGCAAACCCTTGTCAAGTTCCACCCTACTCAGTGCTCCAGGAGCCACGGCTGCCTTTCTTCTAGGTCAGTCGGGGGCTAATTCAATTAGAGGCTTAGAGGCTTGCTGTGGAGTCCTCTTGCTCTCTTATTTGTGGTGCCAAATGGTGTAAAAGACAGGGATTTAGAGATGGATCCAAACCCTAGCTCCGACCCTACTCCTGAGTGTGTTACTCGTTCGCACTGTTTCTGTTTCTCACCTGCCTGATGGACTTAGTCCAGCCACCCGGGCTTGTTCCAGTGCGATGCACACAGCACACTAACACATCCAGGGAGGAACCGCGTTGTCATTGCGGTCATTGCTGTTATTCACAGGGACATTGGATATTTTCAGCTGTGTTGGAAATAGTCTCATATTTTTTCTGCAGGAGGAATTGGCTCACTGATCAGATGAACCAGATTTATGGTTAGACATGTTTACAAAAAAACATGTAGTCATGTTTTTTTTAACGCAACAGGAAAGCAGCTCCTTAGGTCTAATTTATTAGGCTGGGAAGGTGCTGGAACCAATGCATCGTGGGCCAGCCGATGACCATAGCACTTTATCTTGAAGGTTCGTATGACCTACTGGAGGACATGGCTCAGATGCCAGTATTGGTTCTTTGAAGAATGTGTTGATCATGGAAACCCTTCCTTACCTGTCCATTTCAGCATAGACGGGTTTCAAAGAATCTGTGGTTTATATCAGTGCCATGTTTTTTTCTTTTACGTTGAAGGATTACTTCTCATTTTGTGAACCCATTTGTCTTGAAAATAAGAGGATTAAAAAATAAAAATGAAAGCTAATAGCGAGCTCAGTTGTAAAGTGCTTGCCTAGCATGGCCAAATCTCTGGGTTTGATCCCCAGTGCCCCAAACAGTGACTGTCCCAATTTGACCATAAGTGGGTACTTAACCTTTAAGTGACCAGCTTCTGGTCACTCTGTGTTAGGAGGTTAATAAGAAGCTGGGCATTGGAGGCTCACACCTGTAATCCTAGTTACTCCGGAGGCTGAGCTCTGAGGATCACGGTTCAAAGCCAGCCTGAATAAAGCTGGAAGGGGCACTGTGGCTCAAGTGGTAAAGCACTAGCATTAGCCTTGAGCAAAAAGGAGCCCAGGGACAGAGTATTAGCCCTAGGAGCAGCAGCAGCAGCAGAGAGAGAAGGGGAGAGAGGGGGGAGGGAGGGGGGAGCGAGGGAGGGCGAAGGTTAATAAATTGGAAGCAATGACAGCACATGCTTCGACAGGCTGTAGCGAAGCCTGAGTGAGTTGAGATGGGAGCTGTCCCTGCACCACAGCAGGGTAAAGCTCAGACCCGCTGTGGGCCCTCGGGGTGACCCAGTGCAGCCCAGCTTAGTCTGTGGTTCCTTCACTGTTCCCGTCAGGGCAATACACTGGCCACTCACTCCTTTTCTCCTGAAAAGTCCTCTTGAAGTTTGATGCCCCTGGTGACCTCTTCTTCATCCTCCAAGGTTCAGCTCACTTCTTAGAGTCCTTCTCTGACTCTACTCCCCAAATCTCCAGGCAGAGGCTTGGGTGTCTTAGAAGACATCACTGGCCCGAGGTCTTCACTTGGGCCTCGGAAGGATGGGACCTGGGAAGATGGGAAGAGAGGGCTTCCGACCCCACGGCTCAGACCTGGAAAAACGGCTTGCCTCTGCAAAGAACCAAGCATTTCCACCAAGTCATTTCTTTCTCCAGTTTGCCCTCCTGGTGCCCTCTGGCCACAGTGGCTTCCTGTCTTAAGATCTTGCCTTTGGTTTCTTGCCACGTGCTTTTAAATTTTATTGAGGTCATAACGGAGATATTTTGTTCTGTTGATTCCTGTTCCTGGTAAAGTTATTATTTTGTCAGCAGAATTTTTTTTATTTTTTAAATTTATTTGGATTTTATTTTTATTTTTTGTGCTAGTACTGGGGTTTGAATTTGGAGCCTCTCTCTCTCTCTTACTTGGCTTTATGATCATCTAAGGTATTCTACCACGTAAGCAACATTTCTAATTCCAGCTTTTTGCTGGCTAGTTGTAGATAAATTTCTAAGACTTACCTGCTTGGGCTAGCTCCAAACCCTGGAGATCTGAGAGCCTTAGATTTTAGCTAAGATTATAGGCATGAACCACTGGTACCCAACCTTGATTCATTTTTAAATGGGAGTTTACAACAATAGATTTAACCAATAGATAAAACACAAATTTACCAAGACATGGACAAAAGCAGTGATCCGTGTTCTCCCAGTACTACGCCCCCCAATGGGCCTGTGTCCAGTAGCTCCACTTGGCCAGCAAACAGGGCATGTGTCCAGCAGCCCTTTCTCCCTACATTGAGTCCCTGTTTGAATAGCTCATATTGTGAATACCTGCCTTTGGTTTGCCCTGGCCTTTTTAGTGGGTTCAATCCCTATTTCCAGTCCCTCTCCATGAGAAAATGTGCTTCTAATTCTTTGGTCATGAAAACAAGGCAGAGAATATTTCCCAATAACTTGGCTATCAGGACTCAATGAGGTAACATATGGAAAGTTCATAGCACATTATTTGGTATGGCAGATTCTCAAGGAGTGCCCGTCCCCCTCCCTCCCTCTCCTTTCCTTCCATCCCTCCCCCAGTACCCTCCTTCCTTCCTCCTCCCTTTCTGCTTCCTCCTTTTTCCCCTCCCTCTTCTTTCCTTTTTCTTTTCCTCCCTTTCCTCCTCTGTTTCTACATCTTTTCTTCCTTCTCCTTTGTCCCTTAGTTATACAAAATAAGGAGTTGAGATAACTATACTTAGAGCATCTGTGCCTTCAACAAAGAAAGCAAAAACAGCTTGTTTTATTAGAGGGATATTTGGAAACCTACAGAGATATGACTTGTTCCAGGCAGGAAAGAAAAGCCCCAAATCTTTTCTGTCCTTGGAGCTCCAGGGGTTAAAGAAAACATGATAAACCCTTCAGAATGAATTTTTATTTCTATTTATAAACTTTGCCATATAGCTTGGTGTGGTGAAGTGCTTTTTCCAGCGTAGAAACTTTCCTTGGCGGGGTTAGACACTTTTCCTGGGATGAGTCCACTGCCGGTGCCCTCTTTCCAATGTTCCTCCACTGGAATTTATGCTTGACAAATCCAAGTGAACTGAGGGGACCGACTCCTCAGCAGGCCTGGGCAGTGAACGGTGAGCGTGGTTCTTCTGTGAAAGTGGAATGGCGCTGTGGACTTCAGTTCAGAGTGGGTGCATAGTGATTGGAAGATTATGTCTGACTGAGACATCAGAGAAGGATGGAATGAACGGTCTCTCCTGCTGCCCTTTAACCTAAGCACCCCCTTCGGCGGCGGTGGTGTGAATTACACGGGTGCTGTGGTTGGCTTTCCACAGAGAAGCTCTGAGATTGAAGCTGTGAGTTGCTCACAGGAAAGGTGCTCATTTGGATTTTCCTCCTGACCCTTTCTACCCCTTTTCCAGGGTCTCCTTGAAGCAGACGTGTCTGCCAGCCAGGTGTCTGCTCCCCTCCCCTCTCCTCCTCCCCTACCTAGCCAGTCCTTCTGCTGGGCCCACATCAAGCCCCGACTCCTCTGGGAACCCTTCCCGATGGTCCAGATCTTAGAATGCCCTTTCTTGCAGTCATCCAAGGCCTGCACTAAAACCTGCTTTTGAGGTCTCCAGCACCCTAACTTCACCCTTGCTTTGAAACTCTTCCAGAGGAGAGGTGGGGTGGGTCCCAGGGCCGGACCCTGGGGGAAAAGAGAAGGCCGAGGGGGTGGAGGGTACCATGCGCTGCTGTGCACAGCCCTGGGCCAGCAGCGGCACACATCAGGCGACAGGTGACACAGAACTTAGGAGGAGGGCTCACCATGCACCCTCTAGGGCAGTCGCCACAAACTGGAGAGACGCGTTATCTCACTGAGATATTTATGCTCCCAATGGGAGGAAAGAGAAATCTATGACTGTATTTTTATGTTTGTTATATAAACTCTGCCTCATGGTGGAAAAGTATGGCATTTGCCGGCAGTATACGACTTTACAGTAAGGCTATTTATGTAATACTAGAAATTGAAAGCCATGTTGAAGGATGAAGAAGCTAAACTTACAACTGAAGTAGTCACAATGAGATGTAGGGAGGAGTTGGGGATGCACAGTAGCGTCATTTGAGGGGGAAATGGCCCAGATGACCAGGTGTTCCTTACGAAGAACAGGATTTTCATAAATAACTGTGAGTAGAACAGTGGGTCTGGCTGGGTCCCGGGATTTAGGTTATTTGCAAAGATAATGAGATTTTTAACTCTGAGGCTATGGTAGTAAATTGTGGCTTTATTTGTAAATGATTGTGGTTGGTCATCTTGGACTTTTTTTTGGGGGGGGGGTCTGGTCGTGGGGCCTGAACTCTGGGCCTGGGTGCTGTCCCTCAGCTCTTCAGCTCAAGGCTAGCGCTCTACCACTTGAGCCACAGTGCCACTTCCGGCTTTTTTCTTTTTGTTTATGTGGTGCTGAGGAATCAAACCCAGGGCCTCATGCATGCAAGGCAAGTGCTCTACCACTGAGCCACCTTCCCAGCCCCCATCTTGGACTTTTTTGATGTTCAGGGGTTAGTTTTCAGATGATACTTGACAGTGAGATCAATGACTTGCTTATATGTCCACTTGTGAAAATCATACTACAAGAGCATACAAAGTTTCTTTTATTTGTGCTGAGTTGTTGGCTGGTTAATTGCTTAGCTTCTCTGGGCATTTTAAAGATAATTTATATGCAACATTGATACATACACATTCTCTTGTCTGTGAAATGTAGGTAATAATACGTGGCCTACTGCACAGATCGCTGTCAGCATCAGAGCGGCAGGTCGAAGGGCTTTGAGGAGGAGGGATCCGCAGGGTGATGCAGCAGGAACCACAGCCCGCTAGCTCTTAGGAGATTAGCACAGCTAAGTAAGTAGCAGAGGGGCGTTGACCCAAAGGCAGTGTCTACAGAAGTCGCGCCCACCAGAGTTACACAGAGTCCACCAGCTGCCGCTTACACAGGCTTCTACAGTCGCAAAGAGAAGGTCAAGAGGGCAGGGAGCACCACACGGGGGAAGAGAATGGGGAGCACCACACGGGGGCGGGGAGCACCACACGGGGGAAGATAGTGAGGAGCACCACACGGGGGAAGAGAGCGGGGAGCACCACACGGGGGAAGAGAGCGGGGAGCACCACACGGGGGAAGAGAGCGGGGAGCACCACACGGGGGAAGAGAGCGGGGAGCACCACATGGGGGAGAAGAGAGCGGGGAGCACCACATGGGGGAAGAGAGCGGGGAGCACCACACGGGGGAAGAGAGCGGGGAGCACCACACGGGGGGGATGAGAGCGGGGAGCACCACATGGGGGAAGAGAGCGGGGAGCACCACACGGGGGAAGAGAGCGGGGAGCACCACACGGGGGAAGAGAGCGGGGAGCACCACACGGGGGAGAAGAGAGTGGGGAGCACCACACGGGGGAAGAGAGCGGGGAGCACCACACGGGGGCGGGGAGCACCACACGGGGGAAGAGAGCGGGGAGCACCACACGGGGGAAGAGAGCGGGGAGCACCACACGGGGGAAGAGAGCGGGGAGCACCACACGGGGGGATGAGAGCGGGGAGCACCACACGGGGGGGATGAGAGCGGGGAGCACCACACGGGGGATGAGAGCGGGGAGCACCACACGGGGGCAGGGAGCACTACATGGGGGTGGAGGAGAGTGGGGAGCACCACATTGGACTTCCCGTTGTGACTTGTGTCACTTCTACACACACGTCACTGGCCCAGTTGAAGTGGCAGGACCAGGACCCAGTTCAAAGTGGGCAGGGGGAGGAGATCAGAGGGGAGGAGAGGGGGCGAAGGGGGAGGAAAGGGGGCAAGGGGGAGGAGAGGAGTCGAGAGGGGGCGAGAGGGGGCGAGAGGGGGCGAGAGGGGGCATGGACAGCCACTGTTTTCAGTTGAGCCTAGCAAACTGGAAGCTCTCTCTTCAGTCAGCTGTGCTGTTGTGGCTCTGCCCCGGCTGCAGGCTGACTGTAGGCCTGACCCCGACTGTAGGCCTGACCCCGGCTGCAGGGCTGACTGTAGGCCTGGCTGGCTGCAGGGCTGACTGTAGGCCTGGCTGGCTGCAGGGCTGACTGACTGTAGGCCTGGGCAGCTCCCCTGCGGTGTGGCGGGCACCCCTGCGGGATGTGTGCTCGCTTACTGCTCGGGGTGAGGCTGTGCCCTTGCGCGGTAGCTACGCAGGCGGTTCTGCCGAGGGTTGGATCCGGAGGGTTAGGTCTGGGGCTGCCTGGCGTGACAGCGGTGGGGGAGCCAGCCCCCACCAGGCCCGTCGCCTCTGAGGATGGTCGCTGGTGGAAGAGTTTGCTGGGGAGCGGATTTCAAATGTCTCTCCCAGAATGGGTGCAGGCCGGAGCCCGTCTTCGTCCGTTGGCCGAGTTTCAAGTGCCTTACTTGTTGGCTGTGCCCGGCCTGGGCACCTTCATCTTCTTTGGCTCTGCTGGGCAGCACATCTTTCTGAGGACTCGGGGAGAGCCATTTTGGGACTTTCCCCAGGCTCTTGGACAGCACATCTTTCTAAGGACTCGGGGAGAGCCATTTTGGGACTTTCCCAGGCTCTCCAGAAAGGCTCTCGGACAGCACTTTCAGCTGTCTCTTTCCAAAAATACTCCTGTTTTAAAAATGGAGGCTTATATAATTCTTCATCTGGCCTTGCCTGTTTCCCGTCTTACTCAGAGCATGGCTGTCACTGTGAGTTTAGGGTCTGGAAAGCCTCTGAGAGGCCAGTGTGTCTTGTGTGTTAAGGCAGGATGTGAAGTGAGAACATTGCCACCATCTTTATGTTCACCACAGCCTGCATGGATCCTCCCTATCCCGCAGCATTCGTGCTTAGATACCGAGGGTGCTCCCCGTGCAGAATGCTGGGTGAGGTTGTTTGCAACCTATTTCCATTGTCTGAAGGAAACAGAGGATGTGTATTGAGTGCTCACCGTGGGCTAGGCCTCTGTGTGGTCGTTCTTGTACAGTAGCTTCCTGATCCCATGACAGTCTTTGCAAGGTAGGTCAACCTTGTTAACCTAGTTAATGGGAATGACTTGCTCACTTGGCCATGTCAGATCAGTCAGGACTCAAAGGCAAGTCTGCCTGAAACACCTAGGTGTTTTCAGGTAGCTTGAGAATTGAACTGACGGTGTCCAGGTTTTCCCCTGGCCCACAGGGTGGGAGAGCTAAGCTTAGTCTAGCCTTGCTCTTCTCCTCCTCCTGCTCCTCCTCCACAGAATTCTATGCCGCTTGGTTTCTGCATGAGTGTTTTCACTCCCTGACGGGTTTTCCTCTGTTGGGTCTGAAATTCTTCGTGTCAGTGTCTTTCACGGGACTGCCGCTACCCAGAATGGCCAGGGGGAAGTAGGCAGCCCGTCCCTTATAAATACCGTGAGTCACATGTCTTCCCCTCCCTGCCAGAACATTCCAGAAGAGCCAGCATTACTGGCATGCACTTCGCTGGGGCTTGGGGGCACCATGCATCCTTGATTTCCAGACTCCTGTGCCTTCCTGGGGCTCCTTACCTCAGGAGCTTGGTTCTCCATGGGTCATTTCTTTCCTCAGCCAATGTGAGCCACAGTCAGGGACAGTAGATGTGAGGAGAAGTATGGGCTGGCGTCATGGGTGGGGAGGATTGGCTTTGTCACTTACTAGCTATGTGACCCTGACATGTTCCTAGGCACTTTACTCATCTGTGCAATAGAGTGAGAGTAGCCAAGGGTGTGGTAATAGAAGCTGATGGATCTAGACTTGATTTTCCAAGATTTGAGAATCGGGAAAAGATAGCTGCATCCTTCCTTCTTTTCAAACCTGCTCTGACCAGAGTGGAGGCAGCAACAGTTCACAGCCCCCTGGGCTGTTGTACACCATGAAAGAACAGGACTATGGGAACACTCAGGATCACTCCTGACACGTGACAAGTTCTCAGTGAATTCTGGATGTCATTCTGTTATCGTTAGTATCCAGTCCATAAGTTTGGAAGGGTCAAATACACTAAGAACTTGAAAATGCTCAGAGATTAGAGCACATTAAACCATTCAAGACAGGAAGCCTTGGAGATGGAAATCTGCTGGTCAGAGATGGGGCTTGTGTTGGTTGGTTGCTGAGAAGTCAGAGACAAACATCGCCTGTCCCTCCTTAGAGCACAAAACCCCCGGGAGGCAGCCGGCCGGCGCAGGCGATGCGGGCACCTGAACCATCCCAGGCCCCAGTCTCCTGTGGCCTGTTCTACTCACAAGCTTCAGTTTTATTTCATTTTATTCCCAGTGGTTTCATCTGCCGAAGCTCTCAGTGGCAAGAAGGATGGTAGGGGCCAAGTTGTAAGGTTCATGTAAAGAGCGATGACCCATCATTGCCATGGGAGAGAGGAAGCTGGAGGATAGTGTGTGCATTTGCATTTTGGACCGATGACTCTGCCAGCCACACGGGCTGGGCAGGAGCAGCAAATGAGAGTTAGCTTAGAGAGCTTGCTGCCAATCTGGTGAAAACGGACTCCCAACCAGGGTGGCAGACAGTCTACAGGAAATCCATAGGTTTCATGCAAGTGGATGGGCTAGCTCTCAGTAAGGGAGCGAGATGAGGAAGTGGGGGGGGTTGTTCCACTTGATGAAAGTTCCACTCATGGGTACCCAGAAGTACCTGAGGGACATGGAACAGACCTGAGACTGAGAGGAGGTGAGGATGGCTCAAGACTCAGGTGATGGAGCAGAGCTGAGAGGAGGTGAGGATGGCTCAAGGCTCAGATCATGGAGCAGAGCTGAGAGGAGGGGAGGATGGCTCAAGGCTCAGGTGATGGAGCAGAGCTGAGAGGAGGGGAGGATGCTCAAGGCTCAGATCATGGAGCAGAGCTGAGAGGAGGTGAGGATGCTCAAGGCTCAGATGGTGGAGCAGAGTTGAGAGGAGGTGAGGATGGCTCAAGGCTCAGATCATGGAGCAGAGCTGAGAGGAGGGGAGGATGCTCAAGGCTCAGATGGTGGAGCAGAGCTGAGAGGAGGTGAGGATGGCTCAAGGCTCAGATGATGGAGCAGAGCTGAGAGGAGGGGAGGATGCTCAAGGCTCAGATGATGGAGCAGAGCTGAGAGGAGGGGAGGATGCTCAAGGCTCAGATGATGGAGCAGAGCTGAGAGGAGGGGAGGATGCTCAAGGCTCAGATGGTGGAGCAGAGCTGAGAGGAGGTGAGGATGGCTCAAGGCTCAGATCATGGAGCAGAGCTGAGAGGAGGGGAGAATGCTCAAGGCTCAGATGATGGAGCAGAGCTGAGAGGAGGGGAGGATGCTCAAGGCTCAGATGGTGGAGCAGAGCTGAGAGGAGGTGAGGATGGCTCAAGGCTCAGATAATGGAGCAGAGCTGAGAGGAGGGGAGGATGCTCAAGGCTCAGATGATGGAGCAGAGCTGAGAGGAGGGGAGGATGCTCAAGGCTCAGATCATGGAGCAGAGCTGAGAGGAGGTGAGGATGCTCAAGGCTCAGGTGGTGGAGCAGAGCTGAGAGGAGGGGAGGATGCTCAAGGCTCAGGTGGTGGAGCAGAGCTGAGAGGAGGTGAGGATGGCTCAAGGCTCAGGTGATGGAGCAGAGCTGAGAGGAGGTGAGGATGGCTCAAGGCTCAGATCATGGAGCAGAGCTGAGAGGAGGGGAGGATGCTCAAGGCTCAGATCATGGAGCAGAGCTGAGAGGAGGGGAGGATGCTCAAGGCTCAGATGGTGGAGCAGAGCTGAGAGGAGGTGAGGATGCTCAAGGCTCAGGTGGTGGAGCAGAGCTGAGAGGAGGTGAGGATGGCTCAAGGCTCAGATCATGGAGCAGAGCTGAGAGGAGGGGAGGATGCTCAAGGCTCAGATCATGGAGCAGAGCTGAGAGGAGGGGAGGATGCTCAAGGCTCAGATGGTGGAGCAGAGCTGAGAGGAGGTGAGGATGCTCAAGGCTCAGATGGTGGAGCAGAGCTGAGAGGAGGTGAGGATGCTCAAGGCTCAGGTGGTGGAGCAGAGCTGAGAGGAGGGGAGGATGCTCAAGGCTCAGATCATGGAGCAGAGCTGAGAGGAGGGGAGGATGGCTCAAGGCTCAGGTGGTGGAGCAGAGCTGAGAGGAGGGGAGGATGGCTCAAGGCTCAGGTCATGGAGCAGAGCTGAGAGGAGGGGAGGATGGCTCAAGGCTCAGATCATGGAGCAGAGCTGAGAGGAGGTGAGGATGCTCAAGGCTCAGGTGGTGGAGCAGAGCTGAGAGGAGGGGAGGATGCTCAAGGCTCAGAGGGTGGAGCAGAGCTGAGAGGAGGGGAGGATGCTCAAGGCTCAGATCATGGAGCAGAGCTGAGAGGAGGGGAGGATGCTCAAGGCTCAGATCATGGAGCAGAGCTGAGAGGAGGGGAGGATGCTCAAGGCTTAGGTCATGGAGCAGAGCTGAGAGGAGGGGAGGATGGCTGGAACAGGGTCAGAACCACCCTTGCCCCGTCGCGTGTCTGCTGGTGGTGCCCACTGTGAGGGGGTGTGTGCTAGAGCCAAGCACAGATTCTTGGCTGATCCCTTTCTCTGACTTCTGCCTGTGTATTTCCTGCCTACGTGCCCTTCCCCAGGCTGTGCCCTTCGGGTCTTGACGGACCTCCATCTGCTGCCACAGAGCGTCTCACCTGTCAGCCCCTCAGACAGATGGCCAGGAAAAAAGCCCAGCTTGGGAACGCATCACACCCCGTGGGAGCCCGGGGCTTGGGATTCAGAGGCCGGAACCCCGTGTTAGAAGGCCTGGTTGTGTGGTCCAGAGAAAATTAAGGAACATTTCTGAGCCTAGGCTACCTTCCCTACCCAAGCCACAAATGATCATCCTTTCCTGCAGAAAGATCCGGATAGGTGAGACTGCTTTCTGGAAGAGACTGTGTTCCGTGTGGAAAGGAGGGCACGCCTCTGTCCACCCCTGGGAGCTGCCTGTGTGGTTCGGGTATGTGTTAGCTCCCCTGGAGTCAGGTAGCAGTCTGATAGCAACCAGATTCAGATACAGGATGCTCCCAGACAGTTGAGGCTAGAGTGTGAATGGAAGAGGAGAATCTGCCCCGGCCTCCTGGGCCAGGGCTGTGCGGAGCAGGGATGGGGCCGGGCCTCTGATGTGGCCTCAGGCCCCCTCCACAGCCACCTCTGCAGAAGCTCCCGCGTCCTCCCCCATGTCACAGGTCACGGCTGCTGTAAACTTGTGTTCTTGACAAGGCGCATCTGCTGTCAGGTTCTTGGGACTTCCATTAGCAAGTCTGTTTCTGCATGGCGCGCTCAGGTCCCTTGCCCCTGTGGACTGCTGATACCTCGCCGTCTTCTGTGGGCCCTGTGGTACTTTCTCTTGCCTGAGGATGAGCAGGGGCCTACTTTAGTCTAGCCTGGTGAGCACTATGAACATTACACGCGTGCTGTCTAGCCTGGTGAGCACTATGAACATTACATGTGTGTTGTGTTGCTGCTGCCTTCTGACGTGATAGCGTTTTCCTGGGCTGTATGTGTACAAACTGACTTAAGACTTTGGGCAATAATTATTTATGATTCAGAGTGAGAACTAAGACATGAACATGAGCTTTGGGTCTAGGAAGTCTCTTGGCGGTGAAATGCTGCCAATCTCAACTCACAGAGCTTCTACCTTTAGCCATTACATGAACAATGTACTGTGTACCAGACTAGAGGGCAGAGGGCAGAGGGCAGTGACCTTTGCATTGTAATTTGAATGCTGGTGCGTCATTCGTCCCTCAGATGAAGTCTGACCGGCTTCAGTCCATGGCCCTCATTGTCTCTCAGCCTTCCCCTTATCTGTTAGTTTTCTCTTCCCTCCGGGCTGGGTTCCCAGCTCCTGCTCGTGGTGCTATTCTCATTGAACACTCTTAGTAACCCAATGGAGGGCACCTTGTGAACAGGAAACTGAGGTCCACATGGAAGTTATACAATGTGTCCAAACACCTAGTAAGAAGCTGGGCTGAGGGCGGGTTCATTCCATAATCAGTCTCCACACTTCTCCAGGGTGCTGCTGCCCCCTGCCCTTTGACCCTGAAACAGTCTGTGCTGACTGTCAGTGTTCACTGGGGTGGGCCAAATCTAATCTGGGATGGAGGGGTTGGGAAAAATGGCTCAAGCCCTTAATTTATTCCATAACCTGAAGCATGATTAACTGGGCAGTGGTTCTCTGTATCTTGAGGGTAGGGGGAAAGAGAGAGGAGAGAGAGAGGATGAGCGAGAGAGAAAACTTCAGTACGACAGTGAACACAGATGAAGAGAAGAAGTCCAAAGCGTTGATCTGAATAGACCTGTCACAAAGCCTTACCCTCTCCATCAGGAAAATCCCACAGAGTCACACAAGTATAATGGAAAATACATTATTTTCAGGAAGTAGTTCTAGAGTTTGGATATGAAGGTATGGTCCAAGTATCCCATTGTTGAGAATGAAAAGGCTCTGAACAATCTGAATCACTGGGTCACTGAGCTTGATCTGAAAGACATATTTTGACCACTGGACCTTATCTTTTGAATAGGCTGAATGGCTAATCTTTGTAGAGTGAATGTCTGTTTTTGCACAATGAGTATTCCTCTGGTGATTATAAATATGTACTCCTAGTACACGTGGAGTTTTCTAAAAGTAGGGCGTAGTAGAAGCGAGCCTGCTAAGGAAAGGCATAGTGGCTTTGAGGCGGTGGATGAAGGCTTCCTTTTCTTTCCCAGTCTATGCTACAGCACAGCTTGGAGTTTGTTACAGTGGTGGTCTCTGGCAGGCTAAAAATGGCTCTTACCCTCCAATAGCTGGTGACTCTCCCTGTTTCAAAGATTGTGTCTAGAGATTAGATCTTCATTCTGGATTCTGGATAATTGTCCATTGTTTTGGTACATACTTGTACCTATTTACAGAGTGACATTTCAATACACGTATGGATACAATGTTGCAGTTAAATATTAACCAAGTGTTCTGCTCAGCAGAAGAGCACTAACAAAAAAGTACTTGCTATTCCAGAAGAGCCAGAGGAGGATTTCAAACTTCCTACACCTTTACCGTGGAACCTCGGTCCCTTCTCCCTCTATGCAGCAGATAGGGGAGGAAATTCAAGTAAGAGCAGCCACTCGGAAGCCATGCTGGGGCAGGAGCAAGGGCTTGCCTTTCTGGCTCTGTCCCCTCAGCAGCAGAAGCAGGACTCGGCCAGGGACGGAAGGGACTGAGGAGTCTGATGGACCCGTTTCCCTCCACAATTTCACCAAGGGCTATTGCGAATCTCGCCGGTCTCCGGCCTGATGTTTACTAGAAGCCTGTGAGCTGACAGGCTGGAAGTGTGGGTGTGGGTGTGGCTGTCTCTGGAGGAAGGCCTGCTGAGGTCCTGGCCTCTCCTGGCCACGCTTTGTGTTCGAAGGGGTCTGGAAGAACCCTGCAGGAGTCTCCCAGCACTTCCTGGATGGCTGCTCACTTGGACTCTTCTCATAAGATGTCTTTGTTCGGTGCTTCTCTTCGTTGGCTGCTCCACGTTCTGTAATTTAGTTTCTTTCCTATTCATCTGTTCAACTGTCTGCAGTAATGACTGCAGTCAGCAAGGAGCCCCAGCCCTGCCGCAACCCTGGCCCAAGCGCTCTCCTGTGGTAGATGCATATGCATTTCCTGTCAGCCGCCAGGCTGGGCAATGGAGGTCAGCCATATCAGGGCGTCCCCGGCCAGGGGAGGGGGTCTCCCAACTCCATGTTCTGCCCATACCCAAGCACTGCCCTGGGCCTGATGGGGTCAGCAGAGCCTGTACCCTCCCCAGGACTGTTTAGCAGGAAAGGGTCCCTGTGACATTGCCGTAGTATGGACAAATTTAGATTTTCTCAGGAGACCCTGAATTTTATTTCTTCCCCTTGTGAGCAGTGGCCCTTTAACTTTCAGCCTCTGTCTCACGGAATCCATGGGCTGGGAAGACCATCCCAGTAGTTGGGTGGCTCGGTTTGTTTGGGCTCAATTTCCTCATCTGTACAATGGGGGCACTCAGAATGGGAGAAGTATTAGGTGCCTTGTGTGATTTTTTTTTTCTGTCAGTCATGGGGTTTGAACTTGGGGCCTAGGTGCTGTCCCTGAGCTCTTTTTGCTCAAGGCTAGTGCTCCACCGCTTGAGCCACAGCACCACTTCTGGTTTTCTGGTGGTTCATTGGAGATAAGAGTCTCACGGACTTTCCTGTCCAGGCTGGCTTCAAAGCAAGGTCCTCAGGTCTGAGTCTCCTGAGCAGCTAGGATGACAGGCGTGAGCCACCAGAGCCTAGCAGCTCATGTCATTTTGTGTACACTAGCATGTGCGTGGCTCAGAACTGACAGGAAAGTCGATTAAGAGGTGTTAGGACACGGGGTTGTGTGCTGCAGGGTCTGAGCGCATAGGGGTGGGAACTCTCTGCGTGGGAAGGGTCCGGCCATGGTCCAGGCAGGAGGCCGAGGGAGCTTGCTGGGATGGTGGGGTGTGGGCCCGGGAGTGAGTTATAGAGCAGAGCGCTGGAGGGCGGCATGTGGAGAGGCTCAGGAAAAGCACAGGGTGTCTGGGGTGTGGGAGGCGGCCACGGGTGGCGGGTGCCTTCTGGTGGTCTCTGAGGTTTCTGCCAAGTGAGGTGAGTGACTGGCCTCACTCTTCTCCTGGGGAGGCATAGGAGGGAGAGGGCGGGATGAGGGCGGGATGTGTGGGGTGTCAGGCTTGGCCAGGAGGCTGCGGGGCTGAGCCAATCAGCCGGCTTCCAGAATCCAGCAGCAGCAAGTGCAGGAGAAACACGTCTTACTGAAGAGGGATTGCACATAGAAATAGTGAATGCAGGGCCCCGGGAGCCCCAAAGCCTGGGCCGGAGCTCCACACTCTTCCCTGCAGCCTGGGCCGGAGCTCCTGGAGCCCCACACTCTTCCCTGAGCCTGGGCTGGAGCTCCTGGAGCTCCACACTCTTCCCTGAGCCTGGGCTGGAGCTCCACACTCTTCCCTGAGCCTGGGCTGGAGCTCCACACTCTTCCCTGAGCCTGGGCTGGAGCTCCTGGAGCTCCACACTCTTCCCTGAGCCTGGGCTGGAGCTCCACACTCTTCCCTGAGCCTGGGCCGGAGCTCCTGGAGCTCCACACTCTTCCCTGAGCCTGGGCTGGAGCTCCACACTCTTCCCTGAGCCTGGGCTGGAGCTCCACACTCTTCCCTGAGCCTGGGCTGGAGCTCCACACTCTTCCCTGAGCCTGGGCTGGAGCTCCACACTCTTCCCTGAGCCTGGGCTGGAGCTCCACACTCTTCCCTGAGCCTGGGCTGGAGCTCCACACTCTTCCCTGCAGCCTGGGCTGGAGCTCCACACTCTTCCCTGAGCCTGGGCTGGAGCTCCTGGAGCTCCACACTCTTCCCTGAGCCTGGGCTGGAGCTCCTGGAGCTCCACACTCTTCCCTGAGCCTGGGCCGGAGCTCCACACTCTTCCCTGAGCCTGGGCTGGAGCTCCTGGAGCTCCACACTCTTCCCTGCAGCCTGGGCCGGAGCTCCACACTCTTCCCTGAGCCTGGGCTGGAGCTCCCGGAGCTCCACACTCTTCCCTGAGCCTGGGCCGGAGCTCCCAGAGCCCCACACTCTTCCCTGAGCCTGGGCTGGAGCTCCCGGAGCCCCACACTCCCCTTCCCCTGGGCTGCAGAGGGCTCCTGCTTGGAGAGCCCATGCTGAGTGCCAACCACCAGTCAGACTGTCGTGCCTCCTCTTG
Organism: Dipodomys merriami; assembly: GCF_024711535.1. Classification (NCBI taxonomy): domain Eukaryota; kingdom Metazoa; phylum Chordata; class Mammalia; order Rodentia; family Heteromyidae; genus Dipodomys; species Dipodomys merriami. The sequence goes on along the minus strand of NW_027206428.1, from coordinate 205,392 downwards.
GAGGGCCTCTGGTGCAGCTGTCGGCCACGGGTCTTCCTCCGCCCTGGCCTTCCCCATAGTAGAGGAGGAAGGTGGCCTTAGGGTTCAAGTGACACTGAGGGAGAGGCGGGGCAGAAGGAACCTGTTGCAGACATTTCCCATCTATTGTCACTCCGTTTTAAGCATCACCTGCTCTGGCCTAAAGGACAAGAATGTGTTTAGAGAAGCTTCCAGAATGCCTGGCATATGTGTCAGGGAGCACCCTTCCCAGCTCCAAGTGGCCTCCTTTTGTTTTGCAAAATCTGGTTTGAAACTTTTCCGCTTTCCACAGTTAGCAATGTGTCCGTGGGTGTGTGCTGACATTACAAACATGGTCCCCGCAATTCACTCTTTGATCTATGTCGTCTGCACATTCCCATGTGGGGCACCACTTCAGGGGTCTGCAGCTTTGGTTTCAAATGCGTATGGGCACATGTGCACGTGTGAGAGCGTGCATGCAGAGGCAGAGAGGGAGGAAGGGAGGAAGGAAAGAGCACAGTGTGCACAGGGTATTTCTGCTTCCAACAGGTAGACCTTGTTTTTGCTTTGCTGATGTAAAATGTGGTCAACTTTGCATTTACGGGTTCGTGGGGTTTGGCACCTGCGGTCTCACTGGCTTGATGCTGGTGTGTTCTGCATGGAGCTGGGACATAATCAGAGTGGGACAGGGTCTCCACTCGGACTGCAGCTGGGAACCGGGGCTGGCGCCGTCAGGCTGGCTCACCCCCGGGCAGCGGGAGCCCCTCCCTGGGCAGCATGGCGCTGCATTTGGAACAAGGAATTGGGGAGAGCAGGGGCGGAGGGCAGGGGCAGAGGGCAGGGGCGGAGGGCAGAGGGCAGGGGGGAACGGTGTCCCGTGCCTGGTTTTGTTCTAGCCTGCTCCTGCTGGGGAATGCGGGATGGAATATGGTGATGGGCCCATGCATTCCCTCATCCGTTTGTCAGTTGCACTGTTAGTCCTCCTAGAAGCTTGTGTTGGGTTCCTGGGTTCCGAGAAGACTAGATCGTGTGTGCTGCCCCAAGGGGCTCGGAGAATGCGCGGGTCACCCTAGGCACGTGACACAGCCGACGCGCAGGTGCACACAGGGGACCTTTGACCTGGGCAGTCAGGAGGCGGGGCAGATGTCAGGACGTTCTCCCGGAGAAGGTAGTGCAGTGCCGACACTCGAAGGCGGTGCCCCACCCACGCATGAGGCAAGGTGGGGTTCAGTCCACTTCGAGTACGGGCGACATGCACAGTGGCCAGGCCTGGGGCCCCCGGGAGGCTGGGCCCGGCTGCCCACCCTTCACCCTGCAGGAACAAAGTGTCTGTGCTTCTTCAGACCACCGAAGAGCCCACTTTGCTTCAAGCAGGTGGACTACCCCAGGCTGTGGCCCCAATCTACAGGGTTGTCCAAAAAGCCTGAAAACAGACGGTGTCTTCCTTTGGGTGAGGGGCAGTTGCCTTTGCGGACACTGCAGGTTTTCACGTGTGGTCTTGGGGCCTGTGGGCATCTGGGGTTTCTGAACGCTCTCCCCTCCCCAGACCCCTCCGTTCTCTTCCGCTGCTTCAGGGCTGGCCTCCCATAGGGGACATGAAAATCGTGCCCCAATTTGAACCACGGACGTTTTTCAAAAACATAATAAAATTTAGGTGAAAATGGAAATATCTACATGTTTATTTTTAAATGTCCTTTCAAAATGTTCAGTGATTTTGTTGGTTGAGAAACATCCAAATAAGCCATGTGTAACTTGGTTTGCTCATAAAAAGAGCCCCGTGCTTGGTATATTTAGAGAGGAAAGGAAAGTGATTTTTAAGTCTTTCTCTATTTTTCTTTTTAAACCAAAAGGAGCTTGGAAAATTCCTCCACCCAGTCCACTGCTGGTGGGTTTTTCCTAGTCTCACAATTGCAATCTAAGCGCTCACTTTCCCATCCAAAGAGTTAGGTACACAGAACGGTGCAGGGCCTTGAGCTCTTCTGCCTTCAGAGAGCGGAATCGCGTGTATGGAGCAGTGGCCCAAGTGGCAGCGTCTAGCCTTGAGCAAAAAATGCTCAGGAACATTGCCCAGGCCCTGAGTTCAAGCCCCAGGACCAGCACAAATAAAAAGGGAGAAAGAAATTGTCCTGACCTGTATCGGTCGTGGGCAGGATAGGTACCAGCCACCCCGTGCCTGTCCGTCCTGAAGACTTCCCGCCCAGACTGGGCTGAGGTGGTGTCAACTTCACCCGCATTTCCACAGCCTGGCTAGCGGGGTACTCAGCAAAGGCAGTCACTACAGGGCAGCCACGCTGGGAAGCTGCAGGTGATGTTGGTGACCTCAGGTTGTAAAAGATAAGCAGAGAAGTCCTGGAATGCTGCACCCTGGCTGCACAGAGCTCTCATAAAGTTACTCCCAGCCTCTACCCCCGCCCTGCAGAGCAGACCTTCCTCGGGGAGAGGCCAGTGCATCCGCCCTGCAGCAGTCAGCTGAGTGTGGCGCAGGGCCGTGTCTGCCTCCCGTTAGCTGGTCTCGAGGGTGAGGAACAGCAGGGGCTGCTGAAACCCCAGAACAGCCCCAGGCCCTTGGCAGTCATGGAAGAGCTCAGAACATGAGCCCGCCCCTGTGCCCTGTGCCGCCCAGTGGCAGAGGGCTGCGTCCAGACTCCATGTCGGCAGACAGAGATGGCCAGCACCTTCCCCGCTGCCGAGCGTGGCCCGCGTGAGCCCAGGCTCCCCTCTAGCCATTCTTGAGTGGTCGCCGGACTGAGAAGACGAAAGCTGTCCAGATTGAATGCCTCCGAGTTCACAGTCTGGACCTCTGAGCCACAGGGCACCAAGGAGCAGCCGCTGGCTTGCTAGGACCCTTGTGCTAAATACCGTTGATAGTGTTTCCTCTCCTCAGTCCGCCCTCCATCAGGAGGAAGGGCCCCGGCCGTCCAGGGCCTCCGAACCCGCACCCTTGCGCTTGTTCAGGGACCCGGTTAGTCCTCGCCTCCTTTTAGTCGGGAAGCCTCAGCCAAGTGTGTGTCTTAGCCATGGAGAGTTGGTGTCATACTCCACACCTGGGGATTTCGCTGGCACCCGAAAGCCTCTAAGGCTGGCTCCTTCGGAGCTCCGCGCTCCAGCACGCATCCTCGCTGGTTGCCAGTCTTCAGGCTCTTCCTCCACTCTGACCCCGGGCTGTGCCAGCGCACACACCATCACACATCTCTGCAGCTGCACCTTGCTTCTGACTTTCTGCTTGTCCACATCCTAGCCTGGGCCAAGGCGAGGGGCATAGCTACCCTCCTTCTCCACCTCTGGAGCTCCGAGCAAGACTTCTCTCCTCCATGTTTCTCTGGAGTTCTCTTCCATTCACTCACAGAGAGATACCTGAAGGCAATCTCTTTCTGGGATACATCTTTGCACTTCCAGGCTCATCCCAGTGGCTTCTACTCAGTGCAACCGATACTCACACAGTCCTGTCGACTCCAGAGCACTACCAGGGGTATAGGGAGAGAATTCCCATTTTACAGAGGCACACACCGAGGCCAGAGAGGTGGGGAAAATCATTTCCGCGGCCTGATAAGGACAGGCAGAACAGGTATTGACCGTGGGCCTGCTGGCTCCAAAGTGCACTGTGCCGGTCCCTTCCGGCAGTCTCTGGGTGGCGTGCTGTAGCAGGGTGTGTGTGAGGTGCTGCGCCACACGGGAGGGGCAGCACTGGAGCTGAGGGATGGCTGTTCTGATGGTAAGAGACGAGGGGAAGAAGCTGGGGGGCAGCCCCTCGGAGGGGCTGGCGCCCTAGGTCAGCAGGACGAACCTTCCACGGTACTGAGCCCTCTGTTCCAGGGGCCATGGGGAGCAAAGGCTTTGGATGTAAGGGTGTGTGTGTGTGTGTGTGTGTGTGTGTGTGTGTGTGTGTGTGTGTGTGTGTGTGTGTGTGTGTGTGTGTGTGTGTGTGTGTGTGTGTGTGTGTGTGTGTGTGTGTGTGCGCGCGTGTGAGTGCATGCGTGTGTACGTGCATGCACACACAGTGGCTTCACTGGAAGCTCAACAAATTAAGTCATCAAACAAGAAGGGAGAGAGGCCAGGTGCCGGTGGCTCACGCCTGTCATCCTAGCTACTCAGGAGGCTGAGATCTGAGGATTGCGGTTCAGCCTTGGAAGGAAAGTACGAGACTCTTATCTCCAATGAACCACTAGAAAACCGGAAGCGGGCTGTGGCTCAAGTGGTGAAGCGCTCGCCTTGAGCTGAAGAGCTGAGGGACAGCGCCCAGGCCCAGAGTTCAGGCCCCACAACCGACAAAAAATAAAAAGAGAAAGGGGAGAGAGAAGGTGGTGCTAGAGGACACGACGCTCAGGAATACCTTAGAGGTCAAGTGCAAAGTCACAGGCTGTCTGAGCTGACGCTGGTCCTGTGGAAGGGTGCTTCTTTAGTGGCCATTGGGCGGCCAGCCCTCTCACCTACAGGGAAGGAGAGGGCGGATGTCCAGCCCCCACCTAGCGGGGCCACACCCAAATGTGCTTTTTGCCTCTGTGCTTCCAGAGAAATCGGGTCAGATCTGAGAAGCTCAAAGTCTCTTCACATTGCTGACCTGGTGCTGACGGAAGGGTCAGGGGACAGGGCCTGGGAGGCGTGGACGGTGCGGAGGCTTACAAAGAGCCTCTTGTAGGCAGCGAAGGCTTGTGGTGGAGACCCCTTCCTCTCTCCCCTGCCTCCTGCGGTGGAGACCCCTTCCTCTCTCTCTCTCTCCTGCCTCCTGCGGTGGAGACCCCTTCCTCTCTCTCTCTCTCTTCTGCCTCCTGCGGTGGAGACCCCTTCCTCTCTCTCTCCCCTGCCTCCTGCTGTGGAGACCCCTTCCTCTCTCTCCTGCCTCCTGCTGTGGAGACCCCTTCCTCTCTCTCCCCTGCCTGCCTCCTGCTGTGGAGACCCCTTCCTCTCTCTCCTGCCTCCTGCGGTGGAGACCCCTTCCTCTCTCCCCTGTCTCCTGCGGTGGAGACCCCTTCCTCTCTCTCTCCTGCCTCCTGCAGTGGAGACCCCTTCCTCTCTCTCTCTCCTGCCTGCTGCTGTGGAGACCCCTTCCTCTCTCTCTCCCCTGCCTCCTGCTGTGGAGACCCCTTCCTCTCTCTCTCTCTCCTGCCTCCTGCGGTGGAGACCCCTTCCTCTCTCTCTCCTGCCTCCTGCAGTGGAGACCCCTTCCTCTCTCTCTCTCCTGCCTCCTGCGATGGAGACCCCTTCCTCTCTCTCTCCCCTGCCTCCTGCTGTGGAGACCCCTTCCTCTCTCTCTCCCCTGCCTCCTGCGGTGGAGACCCCTTCCTCTCTCTCCCCTGCCTGCCTCCTGCGGTGGAGACCCCTTCCTCTCTCCCCTGCCTCCTGCTGTGGAGACCCCTTCCTCTCTCTCTCCTGCCTCCTGCAGTGGAGACCCCTTCCTCTCTCTCTCTCCTGCCTCCTGCGATGGAGACCCCTTCCTCTCTCTCTCCCCTGCCTCCTGCTGTGGAGACCCCTTCCTCTCTCTCTCCCCTGCCTCCTGCGGTGGAGACCCCTTCCTCTCTCTCCCCTGCCTGCCTCCTGCGGTGGAGACCCCTTCCTCTCTCCCCTGCCTCCTGCTGTGGAGACCCCTTCCTCTCTCTCTCCTGCCTCCTGCAGTGGAGACCCCTTCCTCTCTCTCTCTCTCTCTCTCTCTCCTGCCTCCTGCTGTGGAGACCCCTTCCTCTCTCTCTCCTGCCTCCTGCAGTGGAGACCCCTTCCTCCCTCTCCCCTGCCTCCTGCGGTGGAGACCCCTTCCTCTCTCTCTCTCTCCTGCCTCCTGTGGTGGAGACCCCTTCCTCTCTCTCTCTCCCCTGCCTCCTGCTGTGGAGACCCCTTCCTCCCTCTCCCTTGCCTCCTGCGGTGGAGACCCCTTCCTCTCTCTCTCTCTCCTGCCTCCTGCTGTGGAGACCCCTTCCTCCCTCTCCCCTGCCTCCTGCGGTGGAGACCCCTTCCTCTCTCTCTCTCTCCTGCCTCCTGTGGTGGAGACCCCTTCCTCTCTCTCTCTCCCCTGCCTCCTGCTGTGGAGACCCCTTCCTCCCTCTCCCCTGCCTCCTGCTGTGGAGACCCCTTCCTCCCTCTCCCCTGCCTCCTGCGGTGGAGACCCCTTCCTCCCT